>NW_012102143.1:6088411-6110729 GCF_000951045.1 Mandrillus leucophaeus | reverse complement strand
TCCTTCCCTCCCTCTCCTATCCTCCCTTCATCTTCCTTCTTCTCTCCTTTCCTTTTTTCCTGCTACAAATATTTGAACATCCTCTTGTGTCCCAAGTGCTGGGGATACACCAGTAAACAAATGGACAAAAATCCCTATCCTTATGAAATTCATCTTCTAGTATGGGAGGTAATTTAACATGATTGTCAGGCAGATTACATTTCCTTTGAAGTAAAGCCTGAAGACTTGAGTTGTAATCTTTTCCGTGGTCACTTGCTGTAGGATTTAAGTCACTTCATGTCTCCAAGCCTTAGTTTACAAGATACCGAGGAGGATTAAGTGTTTGTCAGTTAATCAGTGCTCCATAAGTGCGTGTGATGAAGCAGGCAGACATAACTGAAGCTGCAGCTCTAGTAAGCTTTATGGCATTTAAACAATGGTTGGATTTGTAAATCCTATAATCCAATATTCTGTGTGTGGGCTCCTTTGTCCTTAAGATGAGACATGATTTCCAAATTAAGGTTGAAGAACTTTGAAATTCATTTCCTGGGATTATGCCCAAACCAGCCTGTCTTTGAGAAATCCTACCATCTAGAAGTGGCTGAGTTTCTGACTGGGTTGTGGTCACTGCGGCCTCCAGTTCTATTCAATTTGCTCTCTTGGGAAATGTGCCAAAGACTCCACCAGAGGCTCATCATTTCCATCATTGCTGATGTTCTCAATGCCACAGATCATTTTGGACACAAAATGACACTGCATTTTACAGCAAACCCTTATTAGCAAAGGGAATTAAGTAAGAAGCTAAGGCAGGACTCATTTTACGTGCACTTTAGGGCAAGGCTTTTGTCCTTTGCTTCCAGTTGCTACCAAGATACAATAATTTCCCTAATTTGACAGCATGATGTTAGAAGATGCAGATAATTTCCTTTAGGCCTCTAAAATTTGCTCACCTGGGAATCCCTGCCTGTCCTGGACTTTTCTGTACTTCATCCTAAACCCGACCCTTCTCTTGCCTAGACAAACCTTGGCATCCAGTCCCCTCCACGCTCTTGCCAACAGCACCCAAGTCCTGCCCAAAGCCAGTGAGAGCCTCTGAGTTTTCCCACTGTGGTGTGGGATGTTTGGATTTGTCTCTTTTAAAATGTTTTAATTCACTTTGTGCTTTGATTTTATGTAGACAGGGAGATGGTCATTCTCTGAATATTCTGATTTTCCATTTGAAAATAATTACTATTGTGCAAAGATGGTAAAGCTAAATTATTTCAACCAATCGATTAGAATATCCATTTTATGAGCTGTTATATATTTTAGAAGAAAAATGAATTAAAACAAGGCTAGCATCAGGAAACGTTTCACACGACACATATTTAATTTATTACACACCCTCTGGATGAAGACATTGTATCGGGCCCTAATTATCCCGGCCACTGTGCTCAGCGTGGCCTGTGGGGGCTGATTTGTCATCCAAGTCAAGATAGACACGGCTCCCGTCGTCATGGAGCTTGTCTCGGAGGAGAGGCATTGATTAGAAATGAAGTGGATTTATTAAGGGGGCCAATATTCATTCAGGATTAGCTCCACTCATTCCTGTCTGACCCCTGACCTGGGAGGGGCTGAGAGATGCCCCAGATGGTGTTACCAAAGTAAAAAGGTAAACAAACATTTTAGGAAGCTTTTAACATGGGTTGAAACAAATTCAGTTCACCAGAAACCCATTCCCAATTTAATCCAGTTCATTGAGGTGTTATATGAACCCAAATATGCTTTTTGGCAAACGTCCATATTTGCGAAGACGCCAGTGGTATATTTCCTTTGACCTGGAAACCTGGTGAGGTTGGTAACACAAGAATTGTTGGTCCTTATTTTACCATTAAGTAGAAACATGGCTTCCGAGTATTTCCTGTTGGCACAGCCCTGTTCTCCCTGAGATGGGGTTTTTAAAAAATTGACATGAAAATGATTGGCCTTGATTATGGAGTTAAAATGGAGAAGCTTCAGTAAATACAAGTGCACAGGATGTAGATTTTCCAGAGGGAGGTCGTCAGAGCCGAGGCAGATGAAGCAGCCTCAACTGGCTGCTGGGCTCAGTGTGGCTTGTGGGGGCTGATTTGTCATCCAAGCCATTGGTGTGGGTAGCTGAAGAAATTCCCACAAGCTACAGACCACGGTTGACTCTCATGGTTTGTGTTTGGTACTACGGAAGGCATTTCCTCCCAGATGATTCACTGAGGGAATCTGATATACTGCGGGGTGATGGGGCTGGTCTCTGACATTTTCATTACTGTATTAATTTTGTGGCTTCCCGACTCCTGTCAGCTCCCACACGTACACAGCTGGCTGTCGTTTCCCTTCATTCCAAACATGTATAACATTTATTTAAAAAAAAAACTCCAGAGCAGAAATGTACATTAATCCCTTCAAAATTCCATTCAGTTAGTTTTGGCCCGCTCTTCCAGTTTCCCACTCTGTGAACGAGCGACTTCGAGCCTGAAGGCCTTTGCAGTCCAGACTCTGCAGCTCTGTGTCTCTAGAGTCCCATCATGTCACGAGCTTCTTTGCAGATGCCCACGCGAAATGCAGACAAGACCCTACCCAAGGTTCCCGTGGACTGTGAGAGTGGGGACAGCAGAAAGCACAGGGACAAAGTTCACTTCTTATTTTTTTCTGCAATGTGTAGTGAAGTTTTTGTCTCAGAGCAAATGACCGTGTGGACAGCCAGCCCATACGGACTCCAAAGTTGGTGTTTGGAATGAGGGGCTTTGGCTTGCTGGCTTCCTTTATGTCCTCTGTCCCCACCAAGCCACAGACCTTTTGTCTCTTTCCATGGCTCCCCTTCCACCTGGCAGCGGTGTCCCTGCTGACACCAAATGCAGACCCCCAACCTGTGTTCTGCGTCTCCCTCTCTGTCCTAAGCACCTTGACCCTACAAGCGTCTCCGTCTTTTGTAGTATCAGCATCTGTCTTCTGCGTCCTTCCCATCAGCCACATACTCCTACATAGCTCTCGTCCTAAAACAAACAAACAACACCACCAGCAAGCTTCTTGAACTCCGCAGATTACCCAGCTCCCTCTCGTTTCTCAGCTCTATGTCTCAGCCAAACCCCTCCTTCGAGCCTCTCTTTAAACTGCTGTCATCAGGCTCTGACCCCACGGCAATGTCCTTTCTCCCCACCACCAGTACGCTCCATGCCATGACTCTGTCCTCGTCTTACCTAAGCTACCAGTGGACTTTAGTACCCTTGGCCTCCTCTAAAACCTTTCTTCTCCCAGCTTCCATGACTCCACGCTCTCCTGGTTTTCCCCAGAGTGGGAAGCCTTCCATCCCATTCACAGCAAAGCCCCGCCAACTCTAGCCCAGGTCCGTCTCTGCTCTCACCTCCCTCTCCCCATCCTGCCTGGTGTCCCCTGACTTGGAGGGAGCATGCATGCTCTTGCTGTGGTGAAGGGTGGACTGCGGGGGAGGTAACGGTGGAGCCCAAACAGCCATCACATCTGAGGTGCAGTAGGAGGTAAAATGAGAGTGCTCCCTAGCTCTGATCTCAAGTAAAAACGTTCCAGCAAAGGGCCTGGGACTTAGGTATGCAAATACAGGTTACAAATGTAATATGTGCTATGAAGCGAAGGCTCTTTCCATATTTAAATACACTACAAAACAATTCTGAAACAATGTGACTAGGTTATACTCAAAACCATAGTGCAGGAGGCATCCCTCTTTCTTTAAAATTGCTTGCTTAAAGGTAGGTCATAAAATGAATCACTGGCCAGCATTTTGGCAGCCATGCTGGGGCTATGCTCCCAAGCCCTGGCCTCATTTGCCTCCTTTGGAAACGAGTCGAAGCTTAACTCAAGCTGAGCCAGGCAGCCTGTTAGCAATTACAATGCAATACTATAAGATTAATATCCTGTTAAGGGACTTTAAAAATCCGATCATCACTCAGAAAGCCTAGTAGTCAAGCGAGAGTTGTCAGGGCAAAAGGGAACAATCAAAAACCCAGAGCGAAGCTTTGTAATTTTGTAGCAGGACAAGCAGCAGACAAATCCCCTCAGACACTGAGTTGAAGAAGGAAGGGCTTTATTCGGCCGGGAGCTTTGGTAAAATTCACCGTCTCCAAAAACCGAGCTTCCCGAGTGAGCAATTCCTGTCCCTTTTAAGGGCTTACAACTCTAAGGGAGTCCTCTTGAGAGGGCCATGATCGATTGAGCAAGCAGTGGGTATGTGACTGGGGGCTGCATGCACCTGTAATCAGAACGGAACAGAACAGGACAGGGTTTTCACAGTGCTTTTCCATACAATGTCTGGAATCTATAGATAACATAACGGGTTAGGTCAGGGATCGATCTTTAACCAGGCCCAGGGCGTGGCACCAGGCTGTCTGCCTGTGGATTTCATTTCTGCTTTTTAGTTTTTACTTATTCTTTCTTTGGAGGCAGAAATTGGGCATAAGACAATATGGGGGGTGGTCTCTTCCCTTACCTTAGTTCACTGAACAGACTGGAAAAAGTGAGCCCATTTCAACAGATACGATGAATTTGTTAAGTTTGTATTACTCTCACCTTTAACAATAAAAATCTTCGGCTTTTTACTAAAAATGTATGGAGAGAATATTCTAGTTTCTGTCACATGTTAGGACTGACAGAATAGAGATCTAAAGCACTACTCAGTTATTAAAATGATGAATATGAGTAGAAAACCACCATTACCCTAAACACAGCACAATGGTGGCAGTTTTCCTCTTGCTTAGGCATTTGGTAGTTGGAGAAAATGAAAAGCTGCGTCAAAGTGTACATTTTTTTTCTGTCAATATACATGCTTTTTATTGCAGCAAAGAATATTATACATAGCATAAAACTTACCACTTTAACCACTTTTGAGTGTAAAATTCAGTGATATTAAGTATTCATTTTTTTTTGGAACTTTTATTTTAGGTTCAGGGGTACATGTGCAGGTTTTTAATATAAGTAAACTCATGTAATGGGGGTTGTTGTATCGATTATTTGGATACCCTGGTACTAAGGCTAATACCCAATTTTTAAAAAATTATCTCCCTCCTCCCAGTCTCCACCCTCAAGTAGGCTCCTCCCACTCTTCACCATCAAGTAGGCGCCTCCCACTTTCCACCCTCAAGTAGGCTCCAGTGTCTGTTGTTCCCCTCTTTGTGTCCATGTGTTCTCATCATCCCACTTACAAGTGAGAACATGCAGTATTTGGCCTTCTGTTCCTGTGGTATAGTTTGCTACAGGTGATGGCCTCCAAAAGACATGATCTCATTTTTTATGGCTGCATAGTATTCTACAGTGTGTATGTACCACATTTTTTTTATCTAATCTGTCACTGATGGGCATTTAGGTTGATTCCATGCCTTTGCTATTGTGAACAGTGCAGCACTGAACATTTGCGTGTATGTGGCTTTGTGGTAGAATGATTTATATTCCTTTGGGTATATACCTAGTAATGGAATTGCTGGGTTGAATGGTAGTTCTGTTTTTGGCAACTTGAGGAATTACCACACTGCTTTCCACAATGGCTGACCTAATTTACACTCCCACCAACAGTGTAAAAGCGTTCCCTTTTCTCTGTAACCTTGCAAGCATCTGTTATTTTTTGACATTTTATTAATAGCCATTCTGACTGGTGTGATATGGTATCTCATTGTGATTTTGATTTGCATTTCTTTAATGATCAGTGATATGGCTTTAATTTCAGTTCCCACCCAAATCTCATGTTCAGTTCTAATCCCCAATGTTGGAGGTGGGGCCTGGTGGGAGATGACTGGATCACGGGGGTGGATCCTTCATGAACGGTTTAGCACCATCCTCTTGGTGCTACTCTTGTGATGGTGAGTGAGTTCTCATGAGATCTGGTTGTTTAAAAGTGTGTTGCACCATCCCCCTCTTTCTCTTGCTCCTACTCTGGCCATGTGATGTGCTCACTCCCCCTACACCTTCGACTATGATTATAAGTTTCCTGAGGCCTCCCCAGAAGCTGAGCAGATGCCAGTATCATGTTTCCTGCACCACCTGCAGGAAATGAGCCAATTAAACCTCTTTTCTTGACAGATTACTCAGTCTCAGATATTTCTTTAGAGCAATATAAGAATGGACTAATGCAATCTGTGATATTGAGCTTTTTTTCATATGTTTGTTGGTTGAATGTATGTCTTCTTTTGAAAAGTGGCTGTTCATGTCCTTTACTCACTTTTTTAATGGTATTTTTTTTCCTTGTAAATCTATTTAAGTTCCTCATAGATGCTGGATATTAGACCTTTGTCAGTTGCATCATTTGCAAATATTTCCTCCCATTCTGTAGGTTGTCTGTTTACTCTCTTGATAGTTTCTTTCACCGTGCAGAAACTCTTAAGTTTAATTAGATCCCATTTGCCAACTTTTGCTTTTGTTGTGAATGCTTTTGGTGTCTTCATCATGAAATCTTTACCTGTTCCTATGTCCAGGATGGTATTGCCTAGGTTGTCTTCCAGGGCTTTTATAGCTTTGGGTTTTACATTTAAGTCTTTAATTGATCTTCAGTTGATTTTTGTATGTAGTGTAAGGAAGGGATCCAGTTTTAATTTTCTGCATTTAGCTAGTCTGTTATCCAATCACCATTTATTAAATAGGAAGTCATTTCCCCATCACTTTTTTTTTTTTTGTCAACTTTGTCAAAGGTCAGATGGTTGTAGGTCTGTGGCCTTATTTCTGGGCCTTCTATTTTGTTCCATTGGTCTGTGTGTCTGTTCTTGTGCCAGTGCCATGCTGTCTTGGTTATGGTAGCCCTGTAGTATAGTTTGAAGTTGGATAGTGTGACACCTACAGCTTTGTTCTTTTTATTTAGGATTGCCTTGCCTATTCAGGCTCTTTTTTGGTTCCATACGATTTTAAAATAGTTTTTTCTAGTTCTGTGAAGTATGTCATTGGTAGTTTCATAGCAATAGCATTGAATCTGTAAATAGCCTTTGGCAGTATGGCCATTTTAATGATACTGATTCTTTCTACCCATGAGCATGGGATGTTGTCCATTTTTTGTGTCATCTCTGATTTCTTTGAGCAGTGTTTTGTAAGTCTCATTGTAGAGATCTTTCACCTCCCTAGTTAGCTGTGTTTCTAGGTATTTTATTCTTTTCGTGGCAATTGTGAATGGATTGCATTGCTGATTTGGCTCTCAACTTGGCTGTTGTTGGTATATAGGAATGCTAGTGATTTTTGTGCATTGATTTTTGTATCCTGAAACTCTGCTGAAGTTGTTTATCAGTTGAAGGAGATTTTGGGCTGAGATTGTGGAGTTTTCTAGATATAGAATCATGTGATCTGCAAATAGGGATCGTTTAATAGGAGTGGTGAGAGAGGGCATCCTTGTCTTGTGCTGGTTTTCAAGGGAAATGCTTCCAACTTTTCCCCATTCAGTATGATGTTGGCTGTGGGTTTGTCATAGATAGGCTCTTATTATTTTGAGGTGTGTTCCTTCAATCCCTGGTTTCTTGAGAATTTTTAACATGAGGGGATGTTGATTTTTATCAAAAGCCTTTTCTGCATCTATTGAGATAATCATGTGGTTTTTGTCATTAGTTTTGTTTATGTGCTCAATCACATATCTTGATTTGCACATGTTGAACCAACCTTGCATCCCAGGATGAGGCCTTGCTTGATCATGGTGGATTAGCTTTTTTTATGTGCTGCTGTATTCAGTTTGCAAGTATTTTGTTGAGGACTTTTGCATCAATCTTCATCAAGCGTACTAGGCTGAAGTATTCCTTTTTTGTTGTGTCTCTGCCAGGTTTTGGTATCAAGATGATGCTGGCCTCATAGAATGAGTTGAAGAGGAGTCCTCAATTTTTTGGAATAGTTTCAGTAGGAATGGTACCAACTCTTCTTTGTATGTCTGGTAGAATTTGGCTGTGAATCCATCTGGTCCTGGGCTTTCCTGGTTGGTAGGCTATTTATTACTAATTCAATTTCAGAGCTCCTTATTGGTCTGTTCAGGGAATCAATTTCTTCCTATTTCAGTCTTGGGATGGTGTATGTGTCCAGGAATTTATCCATCTCTTCTAGATTTTCTAGTTTGTGTGCACAGAGGTGTTCATCATAGCTTCTGATGGTTATTTTTATTTATATGGGGTCAGTGGTAATATCCCCTTTGTCATTTCTAATGGTGTTTATTTGGATCTCCTCTCTTTTCTTCTTCGTTAGTCTAATTAGTGGCCTATCTTATTAATTTTTTCAAAAAACCAACTCCTGTACTTATTATCTTTTGAATGGTTTTTCAGGTCTCAATTTCCTTTAGTTCAGCTCTGATTTTGGTTATTTCTTGTCTTCTGCTGGCTTTGAGGTTAGTTTGCTTTTGCTTCTCTAATTCTTTCAGTTGTGATGTTAAGTTGTTAATTTGAGATCTTTCTAACTTTTTGATGTGGGTGTTTAGTGCTATAAATTTCCCACTTAACACTGCCTTAGCTTTGTCCCAGAGATTCTGGTATGTTTTATTTTTGTTCTCATTAGTTTCAAAGAACTTCTTGATTTCTGCCTTTATTTTATTATTTTCGCAAAAGTCATTCAGGACCAGGTTGTTTTATTTCCATGTAATTGCATGGTTTTGAGAGTTTTTTTTTAGTATTGACTTCTATTTTTATTGCACTGTGGTCTGAGAGTGTGTTTAGTATGATTTCAGTCCTTTTGCATTTGCTGAGGATTGTTTTATGTCTGATTGTGTGGTTGATTTTAGAGTACTTGTGCTATGTGGTGATGAGAAGAATGTATGTTCTGTTGTTTTTGAGTGGAGAGTTCTGTAGAGGGTTATCACATACATTAGGTACAATGTTGAGTTCAGGTCCTGAATATTTTTGGTCATTTTCTGCCTCAGTGATCTGTCCGATCTGTCTAATATTGTCAATGGAGTGTTGAAGTTTCCCACTATTATTGTGTGAGAGGCTAAATCTCTTAAAGTGAGAGGCTAAGTCTAAGTCTAAGTCTACACTGTGAGAGGCTAAGTCTCTAAGGACTTGCTTTATAAATCTGAGTGCTCCTGTGTTGGGTAAATATGTATTTAGGATACTTGGATCATCTTGTTAAATTGCACCTTTTACTGTTACGTAATGTCCTTCTTTGTCTTTTTTGATCCTTGTTGGTTTAAAGTCTGTTTTGTCTGAAATTGGAATTGCAACCCCTGCTTTTTTTCTGATTTCCATTTGCTTGGCAGATTTTTCTCAATCCATTTATTCTGAGCCATGTGAGATGGGTCTCTAGAAGATAGCATACAATTGAGTCTTACTTTTTTATCCAGACTGCCTCTCTGTGCCTTTTAAATGGGGGCATTTGACCCATTTACATTCAATGTTAGTATTGATATGTGTGGATTTGATCCTGTCATTGTGTTGTTAGCTGGTTGTTACGCTGGCTTGTTTGTGTGGTTGCTTTATAGTGTCACTGGTCTGTGTACTTAAGAGTGTTTTTGTATGGCTGGTAATGGTCTTTCCTTTCCAGATTTGGTGCTCCTTTCAAGATTTCTTGTAAGGCAGATCCGGCGCTAATGAAGTCGCTCAGCATTTGTTTATCTGAAAAGGATCTTATTTCTTCTTTTCTGAGGAAGCTTAGTTTGATTGGATATAAAATTCTTGGTTAAAGATTTCCTTAAGAATGTTGAGGCCGAGTGCAGTGGCTCACACTTGTAGTCCCAGCACTTTGGGAGGCCAAAGCAGGTGGATCACGAGGTCAGGAATTCGAAACCAGCCTGACCAACATGGTGAAACCCCATCTCTACTAAAAATACAAAAAAATTAGTCAGGTGTGGTGGCACGCACCTGTAATCCCAGCTACTCAGGAGGCTGAGGCAGGAGAATCACTTCAACCCGGGAGGCGGAGGTTGCAGTCAGCCGAGATCGCACCACTGCACTCCAGCCTGGGTGACAGAGCAAGACTCCATCTCAAAAAAACAAACAAAAAAAATGTTAACTATAGGTCCACAATCTCTTCTGGCTTGTAGGGTTTCTGCTGAGAGGTCCACTGTTAGCCTGATGGGGTTCCCATTGTAGGTGACCTGCCCTTTCTCTCTAGCTATCTTTAACATTCTTTCTTTCATCCTGACCTTGGAAAATCTGATGATTTTGTGTCTTGGGGATGATCATCATCTTGTGTAGAATCTTACGATGGTTCCCTGTATTTCCTGAATTTGACTGTTGGGCTCTCTGGCAAGGTTGGGGAAGTTTTCATGGACGATATTCTGAAATATGATTTCTAAGTTGTTTGCTTTCTCCTTGTTCCTTTCAGTGATTCCAGTGATTTGTAGATTTGGCTTCTTTTCATAATCCTATATTCCTTAAAGGTTTTGTTCATTCCTTTTAATTATTTTTTTCTTTATTTTTGTCTGACTGTCTTATTTCAGAGATCCAGACTTCAACTTGCGAGATTCTTTCCTCAGCTTGATCAAAGCGTACATTTTCACATATTTATCTAACCTATGGAATTCTTGTGAGCATTTTTATATCGTAACACAAGTTCTTGAAACAAAATAGGTCATTATTCTATGTTTTCACCTGAACTTAAATATAAGGATTTATAACTGTAAACTAATCACTGTATCTGAACAATTTTAAAACCACGTAATTTTGAGCTGTAATTTAGGAAAACATGTGTGCATGTAGTCCTGTCTTCTAAACAAATACAGATTCCCTCCCTTAAGTTCTGTCATGTTTGAGTCTAAAGCCGTCGATAAAGGTTACTATCATCATACCTGCGGTAGAGGGTTGAGGTGGCATTTTTGTGCTCCAAGTCACAGCTGTGTTCACAGCTATTAAATTTCACAAGTTAAAAGTATGTTAAGTGTAGGAGTTTCTGGATATTAAATATGATCCAATATCTCCTGTGAAAATCGGGTATGATAGATGGATAATCAGGAGATCTAAATAGATAGATGATAGATCCATAGATAGATGATTAATGGATGGACATATGGGTGGATGAAAAGATAGACATATGGGTGGATGAAAAGATAGACAGATGGAGGTAGATAGAGGATGGATGGATAGATAGATAGATAGATAGATAGATAGACCGATGGATAACCTAGGACTAACTGTAGGAGGAAAACCAGGTATACCTGCATTTCTGTGAAGGTGACTTGTTTGTTTATTTTCTCCTGAGGGATCTTCTAATTCATGCACTTGATCAAGTGTCTCCCTTCTGCTACTGGCAAGCACAGTACCCTATCTAGTCTCACGTCTGTCAAGTGTAAGCTCATAGGCTGCATTTCGGGTGCTGACTTCTCTACTGGATGACATTACTTTATTATTTGTTCACATCTTATATGTGATTTTTCATTTTATTTAGCCTGGTGTTTATGTTTGTAAACTGTAATTTATAAAAGGGAAAGGGATTGGGAGAAGAGAGCAGAAATGCTGGAAAATGAAGGGAGGCCACCACCAGTCAGACACAGCACTTCTCCGGGTCCCTGTCCTTCCTTCCCAACGCCTCCATTTTGCAAATGAGGAAACTAAGGCACACAGAGGATGACAAGCTGCCCGAAGTCACACAGAGGATGGCGAGCTGCCTGAGGTCATGCAGAGGATGGTGAGCTGCCCGAGGGCATGCAGCCTAGTAAATGTTGAATCTGGATTTCACCCAGGCTTGCTGACACTAGTGGTCATGATCAGGTTGTGGTCACCATGCCTTCGTCGCTCCCCAGACATCAGGGTTATCTCAGGACCCCGCTCAGGCAGCTGCCTCATTCTCAGTATCATCTCTCACCATGACCTTTGTACCTGTTGACTGTGATGAGACATGCCGGGCCCACTGGCCGTTCTGGACTTCCTTACCTTCATTCAATCACTTCCTCTCTGCAAGTGCTTTTCCTTTGACAGATTTTTCATCCTTCAAACCCCAGCTCAAAAACTGGCTTCTCAAATCTTCCCTGGGACTTGGTAGGTTTTCTTGTCTTTGCTGAGTCAGTGAATGGGAGGATAGACGTTTTCAACAGGAGGCTGCGTGCTGTGTGCTGGGAACAACCTCTCCCAGGCTGCAAAGCTCTAAAGATGCACTGAAGGCAAAGTGCTCAGCTCCCAGCCACCTGAGAAGCCAGGGTATGGGGTCCCTTGGGGTGTATGAGAAGCTGCATTCACATGTCAGGAGACCTTTTATTGTCACGAACCAGTAGGTCCCGGGTGTTGAAATTTGCACGGAGACAGGGTCCAGTGGGCTTGTATTTCTCTGTGTCTCAGAGGCGTTTGCTTCCTGGTTGACCAGCATAGCAGGGTCCCACCCTGGAATGACTGCGGGAGCTGGTCCTTATACTGCATCTTCATCTGCTCTGGTGCTTCAGTGTATGTCATTTTTCACGGCAAAACAGTCCCATTTCCCCTCTATCTACAGAACTGCTGGGCTTAGGGCTAGATCCCCCAGTTGTAATAATTCTCTGCCACAGAGACCTGAACACACAGAGGCTTCCCCATCTTTTCTGCTGCTCACTTTCTGCTGAAGATGAGCTCGGACCCTTCCCTCCAATGCCACTGAGGGCTGAACAGAATCTCCTCAGCTCTTCTAGATAGTGAAGTCCAGGTCTCACTTGCTAGAGAGCAGGGGAGGTGGGTGGGGGGCACAGGTGGCACCCTCCTACTGTGCACACTACAGCACTAAGCACAGACCCCACTGACTACTGGAGCTGGCAGCAGTATTTGCCATTGGAGGAATAATGGTAGATGGCAGGCTGGGTGAGAAATGGATATGCAATTGTCAACTCCGCAGAGCACATCCACTGAAACAGTCTTAACAGGACATTGGAATAGTTATGGAGACCAATGAAGATAGGATGGCAGCTACTTTGCAGGTGAGTTGTTGAGGTGGAGGGACCCAGGGTCAAACGCAAGTCAGGGAGAGTCGGAGCCTACTCCTGGGAGTGACCAGATACCTGTGCCTTCACCCTCAGGACACATTTGCAGGCATGTCCCCATCTTTCCAGAGAAGGCAATGGTGAGAGAGAGGAATGACCTTTTCTGGGACAGGGGCTGAGCAGCCCTAGCCTCCTCTCCCCAGGCAGAACACATGACTACCAAGGATTCTGCCAGTAGGCGCCACAACAGAGACTTCCAGGCCAGTTTCCTTCCCACTTGGCAGGGAACCACCCAGAACGGAAAAATAATTCAAACTTCAATTCAGAGTGTTGTGACCAGCATTTTACAGATGAAAGCACAGTGAAAAAGTCCTAGGAAACAGAGTAGCCCCTTTGCCTATGTTCGTAGGGAGAAATACTAATATTTACCGAATCCTTTCAAACATAAGACTGTTATTTGTCTTCAGTGGCTTCATTTACATATTCATTAATTGGGATTTCTTTTCACAGAACTGAGATTATTTATTATCCAAGTGAATAAATATTACAGCTCAAAGCATTTAATCACATGGTAATTGCATCCGGCCGACTGATGGTTGTTTTCTTTGTTTATACTCAATGCTGTGCTTGGGGCAGGTGTTATGTTTAGGAAGCCTCTTTATTGTTTGAATTGAAGGACGTGGAAAACAGGGAAAAGAGCAGAGGTGTGGGGTGAGGCATGCCTGGGATCCATGAGCTCCTGCCTTCGGTAATGCCGACACGCCAGAGAACTTTTCTTGGCCTCACATCACAGATAATACATCAGTAATCTCAGTCTCAGAGGGTTGTTGTAAGAGCTACCTAATGATGCATACAGAATGTCAGGGTCGGGTACGATGGCTCACATCTGTAATCCCAGCACTTTGGGAGGCCAAGGTGGGTGGATCATCTGAGGTCAGGAGTTCCAGACCAGCCTGGCCAACATGGTGAAACCCCATCTCTATTAAAAATACAAAAATTAGCCTGGTGTGGTGGCAGGCGCCTGTAGTCCCAGCTGCTCAAGAGGCTGAGGCAGGAGAATCACTTGAATCCGGGAGGCGGATGTTGCAGTGAGCTGAGATCATACCACTGCACTCCAGCCTGGGCAACAGAGCGAAAGTCCATCCCCCCAAAAAAAGAAAAAAAAAATCAGTAGTTACCTTGCAAATGAGGATGCTTGACTCTTCTAACTAGGGTAGGATTCCGCATGTGTAGGTCGTGGGCTCAGTGTGTTCATGGCCTAGCTCTGTTATTCCCAACACTGCTTTTGTGGAGCAGGGTCCAGTCATGATCTCCTTTTACAGAGATGGGGACTGACTTTCCTAACATCCCACAACCAGCTTTGGGCTGAGCTGGGAGTTGAACCTGGCAATGTGGACCCAGAGTCTGAGCTCTTTGCCTCTCTAGGATCACATGCAAATAAGGGGTCTGGGCAAGTGTGAGGCTGTCCCCTGCAGCCTGCCCAAGAGGGCACAGTAGGAGGCAGGGTCAGAGAACGAGGGCGGACCCAAGTCTCTGGGCACCAGGGGAAGGGGGTCCCAGAGGGGTAGAGGAAAGTGAGGAGGGGGCAGCAGAGGTGAGGGAGAGAAGGCAGGGTCTTCTCAGGGTCCCCCAAGTCCCCCACTGAAGGAGCTTCTGGGAGTTCCTTGCGTTCTGTGAAGAGGCCCCTCCTTCCAAATCCCTGCTCACCAGCACTGACTGCTCGGCCAACGCTGGATCCAGGGTGTCCAATTGGAAGCTATTTAAAGAGTTGTCCTTGATACATTAGAGATGAGGTCTGGAAACTTCCAGAAGAGGCAAAGGCCTTACCCAACGTGACAGCTTCTGAGATATTTTCTTTGGCATACAGTACTTAGTAGTTGATCCAAACTTATCATCATTCATTCCTAACAATTCCAAAAAGTGCACCAAGTATAGAGATGACATTGAACCTGGACAGCCAGAGGGCTCTATGAAAAAGCTATTTCCATAGAAATAAGCTCTTTACCTTAGAAACTGCATGAGGTCACTTGGAACAGAAATAGAACTGTTTTCACCTTATTTGTTCCAGAATAAAGTGTCTTTCAGGCATTTCTGTCGATTTTAGATGAATAAAAAAAGCCCTGTTGTTATGTGTAAAGATGAAAAGCATAGAAAGTCCTTATGTACCTTAATGGTCTTCCCAAAGAAAATTGTTAATCATTTTTTTTTTTTTTTTGCTGATGAAGTATAATGACTAAATATCAAGGAAAAATAAGATTCATGATGCACAGTGTGAAAAACAATATATTTGGTGAAAAGAAAATCTATAAACCTATAAGCCAAATGATTTGTTTCACATGATTATGGATATTTTGTCTGTGTCTTTTCCCAAGGATATTTCATTTTCTTATAAAGAATTGGAGAGAAAAACTATTTTTAACAATATGTTTATCATAAAAGTAACAACTATTCCTTAAGAAAGACTGGAAGAATGGAGTACAAAAGACAAGTTAAGGGCCAGGCACAGTGGCTCACACCTGTAATCCCAGGACTTTGGGAGGCTGAGGCGGGCAGATCACCTGAGGTTGGGAGTTCAAGACCAGCCTGACCAACATGGAGAAACCCTGTCTCTACTAAAAAAATATACATTCATTTCCATGCCATCGAATTGGCTATAACCCATCACTTCCATCATTAATATTTGCTGTAAAATCTTCAAGTGTCTGTCCATATATGGATGTGCCAGTCGACTCTCGAACATCACAGGAGTTAGGGGTGCTGATCCGTGGGTAGCTGAACATCTGAGTGTAACTTTTGAGCCCCCCAAAACCCTAATTACTAGTAGTCTATTGTTAACTAGAATTCTTACCAATCACATACAAGGTCAATTAGCACATATTTTGTATGTTTTATATATTATATACTGCGTTTATTAAAGTAAGCTAGAGAAAAGAAAATGTGATTAAGACAATCATAAGGAAGAGAAAATACACTTATGATTTGTTAAGTGAAAGTGGATCATCCTAAAGGTCTTCATTCTCATCGTCTGCACGTGGAGTAGGCTGGGGAGGAGGAGATGGAGGAGGGGTAGTTTGTGCTTTCTCAGGGGTGGCAGAGACAGAAGAAAATCCATGCGTAAACCTATCTGCACAGTCCAAACCCGTGTTGTTCAAGGGCCAAATGCATTGTTCTTCTACTTAATGTTGGAGGGGAACTATTTCCTCAACTGACTCTCCATCAGCACAATTCCTGTAACGTTTGCATGGAATCCCATTACTTGGCCTTTCCATGGCTTATTTATTTATTTTTGGTCATGCAGACTTCTTCCAGTTTTTCACTATTTCAACAGTGAGGTGGTGACCAATTTTGCCTCCATGACTGACTACCTTTTCGACTAATTTTCTAGAAGGCTTTCAGCTGGGCCAGAGGACATGTGACCATATTGCTCTCTACAAGGTTTAAACCAAATTGCCTTCTCCCAGTTAGAGAACAGTGAAGTCCACTTCTCTGTTTTGCCAACCAAAACATTCATTCATCTTTTTTCCTTTTTTACCCAGTATTTTGGAAATGATCATCTTAATTATTTTAAATTTGATAAATGAAACATTTTTCATGTGTTTATTTTTCCCTTGCATTTTGCCTTTGTCATCAAATAGTTTGTCTTTTAAAGAATTTATATATATTTATCTTTGCCTTCATGATTTATAAATGATTTTGACATAAGAATATCAAACCTTTGCCATTTATTTTGGTGCAATTCTTCCTACTTAGTTATTTGTCTTTAAACTTGATTATGGTGTTTCTAGATATGCAAAACATAATTTTTGTAGAAAATCATTTTCTCTATGGTTTTTTGCCTGAAATTTTGTTTTGAGAGGTCTTTGTCACCCTTGGATATTATAAAGTCAGCTAAGTCTTCTGTAGTAATTTATGTTTTTGTATTAATACCTTTAATTATTTAACATATTTTATTTAATGTATTTTAAGTTGGAGAAACAAAGACATAGTTTGTAGGTCTAGTGTGAAACTAGAACATTTTTTGGGAAATAGTTTTCCTGGTAGCCTCCTTTATCTGTTCATTTGAAGTATCACATTTCTCTACTATTTATATGGGAAATGAATTCCTGACAGCGTCACAAAGCTGATGTGAATCCACGGGCACTGAGACACGCTTTCTGGTCACATGTGACCCTGCACGCTCCTCTTTTCTAGGAGAGGAGTTAAAGAAAGTCAGGGACTCTGGATAGATCTGATTTTTCCTTTGCCCCTGATATGCTAGGTGGCTGTGAGTGAGTGTTCTAGCTTTTCTCGGGTCCAGTCTCCTCATCTACAACAATGAGAGGCAGGACATGAGATATTTCTGTTACCTTTGGCTTGAAAGACCCAGGATGCTGGACCCTAGAGGCCAGATGGTGTGAGGCAAGAGAAGCCCAGGAGCGGGCTGGAGGCCTTGGGGAGCTGGTGGAGGGATCGTCAGCTCTGTGAGTCAGTGCTGTGGCGGGTGCCCAAACCAGTAGCTGCAAAGGCTGGTGTGAACTTCTGCTCAGAGGATGCGTCGATGGAGGAGCCCGGGTGACTCACTGTGCGTGGCTCGCACCCACCTGAGTGTCTGCATGCTTCCCGCCATCGTTTTTCTACGAAAGACCCTCAAACACAGGGCCTGCTGGCCACATTCTGCCCCAAGAAGTTTGATTTGTTCTGCAGATAAAAAAGTTGGTCCACATGGTGGGCATTTTTTGGGTTCAATTTATCATGAAATTCGTTGCAAGGTTAAAAATCACAAAAATCTTGATTTTGTGTTTCTCTTTAAAACTGGCAAAGTTCAGTAGACACAGAGCCACGTTCCCCCACAGCCACAGTTGCTGATGAGTGAGACATGAGCTGTTCGTTCCCTGCAGTCCCCACCACCCTCTAGTGTTTCCCAGCGCTGCGTATTCAGTTGCCAAGGATCATCATTTATGGGCCATTTCTCTTGCAGTAAATGGGGAAGAAAATATTTCTTATATCCTTCTTGTGCCCTATACAAAACACAAACATAAAAAAGGTAGAAGACTATAGGTTCCAAGAAGAATAATAAGAGTAAACCAATTGATGTGTAAAAGTGAAAAATAATTGGGTATGTTTACTCTACAAACAAAGCACATCTGTGTAGAAGGAATTCAGTTAAGACATTGTCATTAATATAAAATAAATACAGCAATAAGGTGTATGTTCCATATAAGGAAGAGATGCATGCTGGAAAATTTAACAAACTATAAAAAAGAACACTTCCGTAGACTTTGTTTTTAAAAAAGAAAATTCAATAACTAATGTGATTGAAAAATAAACTTATGATTGAAATGAAAAACAGTTGCCCAGACATAAGGGCAAGTTCATAAAAGAGTGTCTTATGAGTGCAGTAGAAACTGTGTGTTCTGAATAGACAGAAGTATTTGGAAATGTAAACCTAACTAGAAACCGCGCTGTTCAGTCCATGTAGACACAGCTAAGAACACATAGGACAAGTTATAAGAAAAAGTGAATCATTTGTAGCATTATTTTTTGTAATGATGAGAGTCCAGATGTAAATAATGCTCCCCAATAAGATCAATGTGCTCAGGTGTCAGTGAGAATATTTGTAAACACTTTCGAATCTGTTATGCAAGGAAGACCAGATCTTCGAGCAGTGACTTAGTTTGAAATACTGAGATAAGGCTTAAAGTTTAACACAGACTAGCCAAAATTTACATATGTGATCACATGTTAGCTCCTCCAATAGTTGCTTTAAATGCTGGGTAACTAGCCAATCCAACAAGTTCAATACAAAATGACAATACTTTCTCCAACAAGGGAATTGGGTTATCCATTGTGGCATGTCCTAGAAAATGCTTTGTGCTAAACAGAGAAAGCAGACATGTGCCATGGACGTGTGGTTAACTCGGCAAATTTCACGTATGCCTGTGATGAACCCACTGGCCACTCAGCATCAGGATTGTGGAATTAGATGTGCAGTGTCCCTGTTGGCTGTGCCACAGGAAAGTCAGGTGCTTTAGCCTTGGCATGGTGCCAAAAAGATGTTTTAAATTTAAAAGGTAACATTTTTCAGTAAAAAATTTCTGTCCTTAATAGACAACTTGGGATCAAGACTCAGCTTTTTCATAAATTCAACAATCCATCTCACACTTGTAATCTTTTTCCTCTGCTCAGACATTAGCCACTTGTTACACAATTTTGTGATTCAGTTCATATATTGTAAAATTGTCTTTGAAAAACTCAGAATAATACGGCTCATGTATTAGTCCATTCTTGCACTGCTATAAAGAAATACCTAAGACTGGGCAATTTACAAAGAAAAGAGGTTTAATTGACTCACGATTCTGCAGGCTGTACAGGGAGAGTGGCTGGGGAGGACTCAGGAAACTTACAATCACGGAAGAAGGTGAAGAGGAAGCAGGTATGTCCTCACATGGCCAAAACAGGAGGAAGAAGTGAGAGGCAGGAGGTGCCACACACTTTTAAACCAAATCTCGCAAGCACTCACTCACCATCATAAGAGCAGCAGTGAGGGAAAAATCCAGCCCCATGATCTAATCACCTCCCACCAGGCTCCACCTCCAACACGGGGAAGTGCAATTTGACATGAGATTTGGGAACTCTGTAGACCCATTTTCCTTTGCTCTGCCTGAATGATAGCCTCCAAATTGTGGCATTGAAAGCTGAAGTCCAAAAATGATTTCCTGATTTAAAACGTTATGAAAACAATCTGACATTTTTCAGTTTGTCTTCCTCTTTATATGACGGTGGGAATGAAAAGGTATGAATAGAAGTGATTGAACTGTTACTCCATTTTAGCATAGAAAACTAAAGGATACCTTAGAGTCCTAAAGGATGACCTTGAAATACCAGAGTTCTGCCATTATATTGGCAGAAAAAGCCATCCTGCAAAGGTTACCCCTGTGTTCGGAAGGCTCACACTTGTGATCAGCAATGCTGAACACAAGGCCTGTTGTTGATAATTCAGAATAGTGGATACCCCGCACCCCATTTCCCCTAACGGTAACATCTCACCTTAAAATAGTACAATTGTTGCAATTAATGAACCACATTATTATTAACTAAAGTTCACACTTTATTCAGAGTTCCCCAGTCTTTGCCTAATGTCCTTTTTCTGTTCTAAGATCCCGCATGACATTGAGAGATCCCGCATAACATTGAGTTATCATGTTTCCAAGAGATCTTCTGAGCTATGGCAGTATCTCACACTTTCCTTGTCTGTTTTCTTTTGATTTCTTTTGATGACTTTGTCAGTTTTAAGGAGTATTGGTTAGGTATTTTGTAGAATGTCCTTTAATTGGGGTTTGTCTGGAGTTTTTCCCTTGATTAGACTGGAGTGATATGTTTTTGGGAGGAAGGCCACAGACATAAGGTGCCATCCTCATCACATCATGTCAAAGGCACATACTATCAACGTGACTTACTACTGCTGACCTTGATTATCTGGCTGAGATCATGTTTGTTTACTGTAAAGTGACTTTTCCCCATCCCTGACCCCCCTGCCATTCTGTCCCCTTTGGAAAAAAGTCACTATCTGCAGCTAGCACTTTTAGAGTGGGGATGTAGGCTTCCCCTTCTTGAGGATGAAGCATCTACTGAAATTGTTTAGAATTCTTCTGTATAGGAGACTTACCTCTCCTGTCTCATTTATTTTGATTCAATGATTTATTTGTATCAGTATGGACTCACGATATTTATTTTGCATTTTAGGTTATAATCCCATATTATGTGATTTTTGATGCTCATATTCTTCAGCTTGTACAGTTGGGAGCTCTTACAGTTGGCTCCTGTGCCTTTTGACAGAACCCACATTGTTCATTTGTTTTTACTTTTTAAAATTTTTTGAGCACTACCTTACTTTAGGCCACTACAAGATGCTCCAGGCTTATTTTGTGTATTTTCATCAAATTGGCCTGACATGGTTAGGCTTTGTGTCCCCAACCAAATCTCATCTTGAATTTTAATCCCCAGGCGTTGAAGTAGAGACCTGGTGGGAGGCGATTGGATCATAGAGGCGGTTTCTCCCATGCCATTCTTGTGATAGTTAGTGAGTTCTCATGAGAGCCGATGGTTTTATAAGGCAGTTTGCTTTGCTCTAGCTAGCAGTCTCTTTCCTGCCATCGTGTGAAGAAGGTCTTTGCTTCCCCTTTGCCTTCCGCCACGATTGTAAGTTTCCTGAGGCCTGCCCAGCCATGTGGAACTGCAAGTCAATTAAACCTCTTTCCTTTATAAATTACCCAGTCTTGGGTATTTCTTTATACCAATGTGAGAATGGACTAATACACAGTCATTTCTCTAAGGAGTCCTGGTGCCTTTTATTGGAAAGTGATATTAGAAACCAAAATCTGGGCACTAGGTATATGGATTACACTTCGAAATTGTGATTTTAAATTTCTATCTAATGCTCTTTACCAGGTATCATAATTTATTTAAACATGTTGAGTCTTTTCCATTTTTTACTATTATGAGCAATGACTAATGCATCCCATAAGCAGGTGTAATGGAGAAATTTTATAAAGATCAACTCCAATCCTTTATTTCACAATAATAACCTCTAAAAGGTGTTGTTTAGTCACCTTCAGTCATAGAAACCAGTGTGTGAAAATGGACATTGGATCCTCCTGGCTGTAAATGAGCTCTACAACTCCACCCGTTGCTCTCCACCACAACCAGAATGGCCACCCACTATGGGGTGGGAGGGAGGTTACAAGTAGGCTGTCAGCTGTGCTCTGGTCAGCAGCTCCTGCAGGGCACCTTGCCACCTTTGTTTTGTCTCCTCTGCTCATAGGATAGAGTCATATTTCCTTATTTGGGAGTAAGGAACTCATTAGCTATCCCCAAGGTTTCTGGGCACCCACAGCTTCAAAGGATCCTTCCAGAGTAGAGGTAGATGCCCCATTCAGTGACTTTGCACAGCATAAAGGATTAATTTTATCATCACAGGACGGGCTGAGGCTGAGTGCTAGAAACTGACTCTTCATCAATGAGGTGGGGCTGGCATGTTAGGTTTTCTTCTCCTACCACAACTTTCTACCCTCTGTTCTTACTGTTGCTGACGCTCTGTAACCATGGTTTTGGAAAAATTTATTGGTCTCTTCCTCTTTTTTTCTTGCTGCAAAATCCACAGGGAACAAAACAATAACTTCTTTAATATTTTAGCCTATAAGCCACCTATCTCCTTGCCTCCCAAATTTGTCTCACGTTCACGTTTAAATATTTTATTTAAAGTTGTCCTGAAAGATTCAACTGTGTAGACCTCCATTTATAGAGTCCCATGTATGGTACCAGTGGCAGGATTGTGGGGTGGGAAAACCAACCCACCCACCAACCAACCAGCCACCAAACAAAACCAACCAACCAACCAACCAGCAACCAAAACCAACCAACCAACCAGGAACCAAAACCAACCAACCAACCAACCAGAGACCAAAACCAACCAACCAACCAACCAGCAACCAAAACCAACCAACCAACCAACCAATCAACAAGCAACCAAAACCAACCAACCAACCAACCAACCAA
>NW_012102143.1:5886926-6087987 GCF_000951045.1 Mandrillus leucophaeus | reverse complement strand
CCAACCAACCAACCAACCAGAAACCAAAACCAACCAACCAACCGACCAACCAACCAGCAAACAAACAACCATCAGATTAAACAGAGTTTTGGTGTCTGACAGACTTGAGGTGGAAGTTACAGTTTTATAGCTCTATCTTCCTGGAAGTGATCCATTCTTGCACAGCTGGGAATATTTAGCAATGCATATGAAAATAATTTATATATTGCAAACATCACTCTTTTTTCTGCTTTCCTTTTTTCTTTTACTCCTTGTCTATATGTGTGTGTGTGTGTGTGTGTGTGTGTGTGTATATATATATATATATATATCCTTTCTCTTCCTTAGCTTATCAGAGCACATAGAACATAGAATGAGAAGCATGTTTCCCTAGGGAATTCTCAGACTTTGGAGAGAAGATGTCTCAAAGGTCTGTTATGGCTGTGGAAGTCTGGCTCAAGTCTCTTCTAACTAAATCCCTGCTAATAAAATCACCCCTAGCAAAGGCAACTCTAAGACCTGGTTATAAGGAATAGCTGCAAGAATCATTAAAAAAAATGTTTCTAGAATCTGGAGTTACTATACCAGACATTAAAATTTGATGCCATTTTTCCTTTTTTCTTTATTTTTTTCAGGTTGTGACATTAATTATGCTTATAGAAATAACAAGTTAATCTTTTAACCTTTTGGTTTTCTATAAGATTTGGAGATTCACAATTGTCTGCCTGGTGGGCTTATGATGATAAATAAGACAATAAATGCAGTGGCAACACATGGCCCGGCATATAGATTTTTTTCAACTTTTTTTTAATAGGCAATAGTGTTTTTAAGAGATTTTTAAAATGTTGATTTCTTAGTTGACAAATAATAATCGTACATATTCATGGGGATACATCATGATTTTTAGGTGCATGTAATGTATAGTGATCAAATCAGGGTAATTAGCATATGCATCATATCAAACATTTATAAACTCATTGTGTTGATAACATTTGATATCCTTCTAACTATTTGAAGCTGTATAATATTTTATTGTTAACTATAGTCATCCTATAGTGGTATAGAACACTAGAACTTATTCTTCCTGTCTAGCTTTTATTTTTTCATCCTTTAACAACTCTAAAAAAATACAAGTTGGAAAGTTTGAAAAATCAACATTGAATATACAACATTCTGCTTGCATTATTACAATCTGAAACATTCTTCATTGATTTACATATTTGGTTGCTGGGTGCCTTTTGCTCTGCATGCATTCCTAAAATAGCCTCATAAAATAGTACTTCAATGTAAGACTCTGTCTTACAGGATGCATCACATACTTTGAATCAGAGACCATGATAGCCAGAGTCCATGGGTCCAAGAATTACTTGCCATCCTAGCAACCTGGGATTCTGAGGGCTTGGGGATCTTAGACAGCCATGCAGGAGCACTTACCCCCCCATCAAGAGACACAGCAATGACTCTACTGAACTAGAAGCAGAGACTGCACATGGCCATTGTGGGGTCCTAGAGGCCACTGGACAAGCAGTCACAAAAGGAATGAGTTTATAGCTCGGGTGGTTGATCCTGGTGACCAAGGGGAAATTGGGTTGCTGCTGCACAGCAGAGGGAGGGAGGAGCCTGTCAGGAGCAACGAGTGCCCGTTCGTACTTGCACGTAAGAACTAACCAACAGTAAAGTTTAGTAGAAAACTAGAGAAACTAAAGAAAAGGCAGGGTGGTCAAGGACTTAACCCCCTTGTAAAGAATTGGAGCAGCCAAGGTCTGGCTTAGGGCAAGGGGAATATGGAAGAGTGAGAGAAGGAAGCCATAGATCCTAACATGGGGCTTCATGCCAAGTTACAGAAACAAGGATTATAGAAGCTCTGCAAATATTCTATTTGCTTATGACAGATAAGTATTTTTTTCTACATGGTAACCATTTTCATCACTTTTCCTATTTTTATTTTATGTACATGTTGTTAGAAATTCATTTTATAATGTATGCAAAAAACATGAGTGAGACTACGACTAAATTTGAGGAGTGATTAATATAGCCCATCACCAATATAATGACCTTTAGGGCTATGTGTCTCCTCATTTGGGGGAAAGGCTAAGAATTTCTTCATTTTTGTCCCCTTCAGTTTGGGGAAATGTCTCTCCTTCAATTTGAAGAAAAGAGGCCCATTTCTAGCAAGTTCTACTGTTGTAACACCACAGCACTTCAGAAATTCCCTGCCACTTACTGAGCTATGGCTGAATCTTTTCAGCCCTTTCATGAGCATCCGTCTCAGCTTCAGGGATGGAGAGCGGCGCCTCCCTCTATCTGCTGCTCTGTATTCTTTAGAGATCACTTCTCACTAGCCAATCCCTTGTTGCTCCAGTTCCCCATTTTACTTATTAATTATTTATACTCAACTTTCCCTGTTTAAGTTACTGTGTGGTTTCTGCTTCCTGCTTGAACTGCAACTGATACAAGACCATAATCATGTGAGGAGAAAAACATACACACAAGCTTAAAAAGTATAAAAATCAACACTGCCTTGAATAAACAACACTACTCACAATATTGCAAGTTGAAACACAGTCTTCATTGCTTTATACACTTGATTCCTGGGTGTATTTTGTTCTGCTAATTCTAGGAGAGCTTCATAAGATATTACTTAAAGGCAGTTAGGGTGCCCCATTCTCCCCGGTGTTCATCAGCTTAATGCATAAAATACCTCTGTTTCAGGAAAACGTAGTCAACCAGATCCCTGAAATGCTTGCCAGCCTAAGCCGGCTCAAGCTGTAAACCATCTGGGCCTCAGGACAGTTTAAAATGGGGATGTGGAGGGTGGAATGTTTCTGAATCGAATGCGTGTGTGTTTGTGAATTCCTTATGTCTCATTCTCTGACCTCAAAGTGTAATCTTAAATGAAAAAAACAAAAAACAAAAAAAAACCCAGAACTTCAAAAGAAAATTGCTTTTTAATTTCGTGGTGGAATGGTAGGAAGAGCAGAGTCCGCACAGCTGTACCGGATGCAGGATCGGAAAATCACTTCTCTTCGTGATATCAGGCGGGTCAGCACAGCAGGCAGCCCTGCCAAGGTTCGGGTCTTCCCGCTCCGGGGCAGCCAGACCGGGCATAGCTGTCTGATTTTGATTTCTGAGGGTTGTTTTTTTTCTCAGTAAGCCTGGCTTCACTTTCCTCCATCTGTTGAATATAATATTATCTGGATTACTTAAAAATAATTTTTTTAAGGTAGCTGCTTTTCTGGTTGAAGAAACAGATTTTGAATTTATGTGCCTGAATCACCCTTGAGACCTTTCCACACCCTCGTGATCAGCTGAAAGCCCCTTCTGCATCTGCGTGTGTGGATCTGGGGCCAGAACGCACTTAGATGTGTGCATCCTGTGTCTGTTCAGGAGCGTGTGTACCCAGGGAACTCACTGAGAGTAAAGAGCTGTCACCCTCACACGGGATGTCCATGAAGCTGCAAATCCATGTGCTTTTCTGTAGCATTGTCATTCTTCCAAAGGAGACTGGAATTTTCCTGGAAAAAGAGGGTGTGGTGTGCGAGGAGGAAAATGTGATTTTCGCTGGTGACTAACTCACCGTGTGATCTTGGGACGCTGCCTCCCCGCTCCGGGCCCAGCTTTCACAATAGTGATGTGAAGGGCTGGAGTTCCTTCCAGCTAAGGAATGGTACTGCCTGAAGCTTCTGTGGGGAAAACAAAGAGAGATCAGCCTGTTACTGTGTCTATATAGAAAGAAGTAGACATAAGATACTCCATTTTGTTCTGTATTTGAGATGCTGTTAATCTGTGACCCTACCCCCAACCTTGTCCTTGCAAGAGACATGTGCTGTGGTAACTCAAGGCTTAATGGATTTTGGGCTGTGCAGGATGTGCTTTGTTAAACAAGTACCTGAAGGCAGCTTGCTGGTTAAAAATCCTGCCCATCCCTGGGCAATGGAACATCTCGGTGTAAAACCCGATTGTATGTTCTGTTTACTGAGCAAGGAGAAAACCGCCTTACAGCATAAGGTGGGACTTGCTGGCGGGACTTGCTGGAGCAATGCTGCTAAGAGGTTTGTGGAGACGTTTGCACATGCATATCAAGGCACAGCATTTGCCTTTGAACTTATTCATGTCACAGAGATCTTTATCCATATGTCTTACTGCTAATTTTCTCCCTTCGATGATCCTATTGTCCTGTCACTACCTTATCTTTAAGATGGTAAAGATAATTATCAATAAATACTAAGGGAACTCAGAGACTGGTGCCGGCGTGGGTCCTCTGTATGCTGAGCGCCGGTCCCCTGGGCCCACTTTTTCTTTCTCTATACTTTGTCTCTGTGTCTCATTTCTTTTCTCAAGTCTCTCGTTCCACCTAACGAGAAATACCCACAGGTGTGGAGGGGCAGGCCACCCCTTCAGCTTCCTCCTACATTTCTCCTGAAGAACCCGCTCTGGAGAGGCTGTGGTAGCAGAAAGCTGTGGATTTTCCCTGCCCAGCGTACACATAGCTATTCTGTATACAAAAACCACTGCCTTCTGTCTGGCCGTTAGAATAACGATAACCATGTTTTTCAAAGGGTGATCCACGGAATGCAAGCCCCACAAGACAGGGCTGAAAAAAATGGAGGGTTTTGTGATCAAGACTTGGGAGATGAAGCTGGCAGAGGTACCAGCTGGTCTGGGAAAGGAGGGTAGTTGACTGCTCAGAAGTGAATCTAGCCTGGGCTGGGAGGGAGAAGGGTGGAAGTGGGTCACTGCCATCCCCACCTGTCCACTGGGCATTCACAGTGTTTGCCAGAGGACTCTCCTGTGCCTCGCTCCTCAGGCTCCAAGTGGATATCTTGAAAGGACACCAGCCTTGTGAGGAGATGGCAAGACTGAACCCCTGGGGAATCCCTCACAATCTGGCCTGATCCTGCCATTTTCCAAAAAAGAAACAGGTTACACAAAGTTTTGGGGGGAGTTGTCTCCTGATTCCCAGTCTCGTGGGGCGAGGCTGCCTCTCCACCCTCTCACCTTAGTCTTACTCCCATTTGCTCTGCCTCTGGTCACAGCTTCTTGCAAGCTCTAGATCCAAACAAATGGGGAAAACCAAAGGTGCTTGAAGACGCGTGGTCCAGTGGGGATGGTTTGATTCATGTCAACAAAGCACCTGTCACGTGGAGGTTCCATGCTTGGGCTTTGGGCTTGTTAGCTGAGTGATCAGGGGCCATCACTTGCCTTCTCAAATCTTAGCCTTGTCTTTGTAAAATGGAGATGATACCCCCTTTCTCATTGTCTTGTGAAGACTAACGAAGGCAATGCATATGGGACTGAATGAATGACCTTAAAAAGCTGTTTTATAACCGATAATAGCACTTGAACATTGATTGATAGACTTAACCACTGCGTACTGAGCACTCACTTAAGACAAGGGGAGACAGAGCAGTGAACAAGGAGGGTGGAAAACTCACCCACAAAATTCTCACATCCTAGTGACACAAGCCACAAAATAAAGATATTCAAGATCCATGAATGAGGGGCATGATTTCTAAAGGTTTTTCAGAGGCTACAAATTTAGAGCTGGCTCTAGAACTAAAATTGAGGATCACAGGATACTGGAACCCTCACTATCCATTTGTGACTGTTTGGGTGTCTTTCCTAGTGGGTTACATGCTTACCTCCTGAAATTCATAAGGATGGGTAGAGAAGTGTTTTTTAGATGGAGAAACATTCTGAACTCCTTGGTGTGCAGTCTATTCATTGTTATATTTTATCATACAAGAACCTGCTGGGTTTTTTGTTTGGACATTTAGAAACATAAACCAACATTTAAGGCCAATTTAGATTTAAACTGAATCTAAGAATTTTATTCTTATACTTTCTGGTGCTCCTGGTATAATAAATAGTTTTGGATGTGGGAGGAAAAGACATCCCTGCATTGCTAACGAAAGAGGCACAACAGCCAAATACCAAAGTGACTCACCAGCACACCGCAAATGTGAGCGGCCAGCTTCCCCGACTCCATCTGGGATTGTCAGGGGCTTTGACAACATTCAGCACTTTATGATAACCTCATATATGGGCTAATCTTTCCATTAGAAAATGGATTCAAGAATGCAATTGGTTTGAAATTTCTTTGGAAGAAAAAAGCCAACACATCTTGTTTGGTGTTCGGACCTTAGAACTAGGAGCTATTTTCTGGCCTTAGTGATTCCTGGAAATCTTTTTGTAAAAATGACATGGCAACCCCTGCTTCAACACATAACATTTCTACATTATTCATCCCTAACCAAGTCATGGCTGAATTGCTTAAAAAAAAATAAATGTAATGGTGGATACCTTGGAAACAAATAAACAAGATATCTATCCATTAAAAAAAAAACTAAATTAGGATAACCGAATACATTGCTTCCAGTACATTTAGTTCTTGAGAAGTAGAGTACTAGTACTTGACATTTGACTCTAACAATCAATGAGCTGTTGAAATGACTATTTAAGGCAGTATATTCCCAAGGATTACCTTTCATTCAGGGGAGTCTATTTTTGCTGTGAGTTTCCCGCGTAGTAGGCTCAAGGATTGTTTACTCTCTTCTACTGGTTTGCGCCCAGTGAGGACTTCGGCAATGTCTGCGGGTTTCATTTCCTAGAAGGAACACCCCTAAGGAATTCTGCCTAGTCCCACGTAGATTTTTTTTTGTCCTTGAGCTATTTAATCACCCCAGTCAATTTGTAATTTGGGGAAAAATAAAGGAATTTGAGCTGTTATTCAGAATTGTGTTGCTTAATTTTAGTTTGCTGGTAATTTAAATGGTGATTTAGATAAACAGTCGAATTCCATGACGAAACTTATCCAGAGGACAGGGAAATAATGATTATAGCTAACATCTGTGGATCACTTAACAAGTAGCAAGCTTGTTCTGTGCTTTCCCATTAAATTCTCATGACAACCCTATGACTTGGAGACCCAGCTTTTCTCAGGTTACAGTGCCCTTAGGATCTCAGGAAATTTTCCCTGTAGCCCCAGGTCAAAAGAAATATGTTTTCCGTACTTAGGTCCAACCAACCCAAGAGTTGCAGTATTGCAATCATGATTATATCAAGACTTCATGCAGTAACTGGCAGACATCTTCATGTTTCCTCCTGGAGATTTACAATGTGCCTTGGTGCCCTTGTGAGTTTGTTGTGGCACCCTGGGGTGCCTTGGCACACAGCTTGGGAACCACGGCCTTATGAGGTAAGTCTTATCAATATCCCAGTTTGACATATGGGCAAACTGAGTTTAAGAAGGTCTGGGTACTCAGCCAAGATTACCCGGCTGGTAAGAAGGAGTGGAACAGGGAGTCAAACCTCCGGTGGGTGATTCCAGAATGCACCCTTCAGCTTCTGTGCTCCTCACCCCCAAGCCTGTTACTATGGGGAAAATTTCAGGATTCCAAAGCCTGAATGGCATAAGGAGAAAGAAGAATTTGGGATGCATATCAAGGGGGTCTGATGCAAAAAGATGATCTAGAACTAATTCATTCATTTTTCTTTCCCTTTTTTCCACCCATTTATTCATTTCATTCACTTAAAAAGCACATGCTGCCAGGCACTGAGCCGTGCCCCATGGAGCTCACAGTCTACTGGGGAAGATGGAGAGAGATGACGGATAAGAGCTGGGAGGGACTGTTCCCCAGGTGCGGGGAACACAAAGCAGGCTCTGTACTGGGGCAGGGGGTAGAGGGGCATGCAGGTTTATGAGCAGCAAGGACAGAACCAGTCATACCAAGCAAAGCCAGAAGGGAACAGACCATCTGCCTGGAAACTGTGACGCAGCCCTCCTGTGGCCGTACTTGTATTTCACGACCAGGCTACCCGTGCCCTGCTGACTCATTCACATTGTCTCACCTTCATCAGACGGCTACAATTACACACTAATTAAATCCAAACTTGCATGCTATGCATAGTCTGTAAGAGATACAATTCCTTTAACATGATGGTGATGGAATTCATACTTGACTCCATATGATATTTAAAAATAGAAAGTCAATGCCTTAGCAACTTTTACTTATGCTTATGTGTGTGTGTTTTTCCCTTTTAAAACCAGTAAGTCATGTACAGCTCCACCCCTTGATCAAATAATGCATGACTTTTTCCTTGTTGCCAGAATCACATTTTCCTTCTCCAAGGCTATATTTCACAAATGCAGCAATACAGCTGGCATTCATTGAGCACCTACTTGTAAGGTGACTCATGAAAAGGACTTATAGATTCAGGGAACCTGCTGGAGGGTATGGACTTGAGCAGGGTCTTTAGGAATAAATTAGGGCAGGGAGCAGAAGAGAGATCCAGCCAGGAGGAGTACCGTGTGCAAGGACTAGGGCCTGAGATAGCACAGTCCTCAAGCAAGCCACCAGGTCATGGAGCAGCAAGCAGCTGGGGATGGCTGGACTGGAGGAGCCAGCCAAGGAGTGTTTGGAGATGAGGCTGAGGCAGGCAGCGATGCAGTTATCAGGAGCTGGGTTCCTTTGGTGGGAAATTGGCATTTTCTTGAAGTCACTGAAGGATTTCAGCAAACGAGGGTGGTAATCTTGGTGACCTCATTAGTTCATCAAATGAGCCAGATATGCAAAGTCAGACCTTAGTATAAATTGTACCATTTAAAATAATTTGTATAGCCCTTGCTATTCTCCATTTTCAATAAACAATTATTGACTAGGCTTTGATTGCATGTCAGGCGCCATGTTGGGAGCCATGTCTGAGGGCAGTCTTCTTTCTGGTCAGCAAGGCTCAAGGGTCCCTAATGATAATCAAAAGAGTCCCATTTGTGCTGCTCTCCCTCTGCATTCCCTTCTACCACACTGACAAGTAGAAAGAAAGAAAAGTCAACAACCTCAGGATGTTGGCGATGTCATGCAACCCCTAGATGAGCTTTTCCAAGCTGAAGACAGTGAGTTCTGTTTGCCTCAGTTGACAGGAATGGAGCCGTCATCTCACATAAACACACGTCCCTGTCCTTTGGCTTAAAAAAAAAAAGTTAGTCTGTTGTGTGTATTTTCAAACATTTAACAGGGCATAAGAAGGTTTTCCTGTTTCCTAAGAAAGGTCCAGAGACTATCTCTTCATGCTGGCAGACTCAGGTGGATATTCACTTCTGCTCTCTGACACAGCGCTGTGCTGCCCTTTTTCCTTGATATTATCCCATTCAAAGTCCAGGTGAGATAGGTACCTGTGTGTGTCTGTGTACGTGTGTGTGTGTGTGTGTGTGTGTGCGCATTAGAGAGTCTGTGTCAGACAGAAAAAACATTCTAGGGATATTTATTTCCTACTTTGGGTGTATACCACACTGCTTCATTTCCTTGCTCTAATTGCTCCAGTTCTGGGCACTGGGAATTCTTTAGGTTGACTCCTGTGCTCTTTTGACATATTCCCATCAAAATGATTCTTCCCCATTTCTGAGCGTTTTCTTATTTCTGGCACTACAAGATGCTCCAGGCTTGTCTTGTGTATTTTCTTCACAGTCCTGGAATCATCCATGTCTCTAAGGAGTCTTAGTTCCTTTCACTAGAGAATGATATTATACACTAAGATCTGAGTACTAGGTGTGCTGATTGCTACCCTGGGTGTCATTTCTTTTAGGTCCTCTCGGCCGACACAGCAAGGACATATATGTGTGCATTCTAATCTATGTAAGTACACATATCAATAAATAGTTCTATATGTAAATACCTATACTAAGATAACACGTGTTATACTGATGTCTGCAACTCTAGTCTGTTACCACAGGCATCACTGTTGCCTCTCTGCCTTGCTTAACTGTGCAGTCCCACTCCAACAGCGAGATATGTTGTTCCTGCCATTTGCCATCCATTTACTTAATTGTTCAGTTTTAATAGACATGTACAGCAGTATTAGAATTGTTAACTTGTGTTTCTTGGGAAACAACTTTATCAACTATAGCAGTGGTCCCCAAACTTTTTGACACCAGGGACCAGTTTCATGGAAGATAACTTCTCCATGAACCAGGGGAGCAGGGATCATTTCAGGATGATTCAAGTGCATTACATGTATTTTTATTATTATTACAATGTAATATATAATGAAATAATTATACAACACACCATAATGTAGAATCAGTGGAAGGCCTGAGCTTGTTTTCCTGCAATTAACGGTCCCATCTTGGGGAGAAAGTGACAGATAATCAGGCATTAGATTCTCAGAGTTCACAACCTAGAACCCTTGCATGGACAGTTCTTGGTAGGGTTCCTGCTTCTATGAGAATCCAATGCACTGCTGATCTGACCAGAGGCAGAGTTCAGGTGGTAATGAGAGCAATGGAGAGTGGCTATAAATACAGATGAAACTTCACTTGCTCACCTGCTGCTCACCTTCTGCTGTGAACCCTGGTTCCTAACAGGCCATGGACCATTACTGGTCCAGGGCCTGGGGTTTGGGGACCCTTGAAGTAGAGTACAGTCTTATATAAGGTTCCTTTTACCTTTAGTCTTATGTACTCTACTCATTTCCAAAGTTACTTAGGTCAGCACCTTTTGACCTACCACCTTCAATGAGGTTGTTTCATACATTAGCAATGCATTTAGACTTTTTTGGTCTGTCAGCATTTCTTTCCGAGATTGCTCAACCTCCTAAATACTTTTTAAAAATTTATATACATTAAGACTCACTTTTTGTGCTGTAAAGTTTATGGATTTTTACAAATGCATCATACCATAAAAGCACCACTACTGTATTATACAAAATAGTATTACTCCCCTAAACATTCCCTGGGCTTCACTTATTCATTCTTTCCTCCTCCTTCTACTCCTTTGCAAATTACTGAAGATTTTGCTGTGTCGATAATTTTGCCTTTTCCATCATGTCCATCATGATGGTTAATGTTATGTGTCAATTTAAATGGACCACAGAGTTTCCAGACATTTAGTCCAACAGTATTCTGGGTGTGTCTGTGAGAGTGTTTCAGGATGAGATTATCTTTTTTTGCGGGGCATGCGGGGAGGGGACAGAGTCTCACTCTGTCACCCAGGCTGGAGTGCAGTGGTATAATCTCAGCTCACTGCAACTTCTGCTGCCAAGGTTCAAGTGATTCTCCTCCCTCAGCCTCCTGAGTAGCTGGGATTACAGGCGCCTGCCACCATACCTGGCTAATTTTTGTAGTTTTAATAGAGATAGGGTTTGAACATCTTGCGAGGCCAGTCTTGAACTCTTGACTTCATGATCCACCTGCCTCAGCCTCCCAAAGTGCTGGGATTACAGGCGTGAGCCACCACACCCAGCTGAGATTATCTTTTGAATCTCTAGACAGAAAAGCAGTTGCCCTCCCTATTGTGGGTGGGGTGGGCCTCATCCAATCAATGAATCCTAAGTAGAACAACAGGACATGTGAGAAAAAACTGCTTCTGCCTGACTGTTGAGCTGAGACATCAGTTTTCTCAGGTCTTTGGACTAGGATTGGAACTACACCACTGGCTCTCTTAGGTCTCCAGTTTACCTAGTGCAGGTCTTGGGACTTCTCAGCCTCCATAATCACATGAGTCAATTCCTTACAATAAATCTAATCAAATCTAATGTCTACATAACCATGCATCCTGGATAATACAGATCTTTGTCCTGAGAGTGATTCTAGAGAAACAAAATTTTAAGGATGAGTTTTCTAAAGCTGTAAATAACATTTTTTTTTTAAAGTAGTAAAGAGAACACTGATTGTCCATGGTAAGATCTGGCAATAGAGATACACAAAATATCACTATAGGATACTTCTAATCAACTACTTATATAAAGCAAGGATACTGATGACCAAGAATATGATACACTGGAACCTTTTGGCAAACTAACAAAAATAATGAGATTAGCTGGTTGCTTCTAATGTCATTGGACAAAGTGGGAAAAGAAAGAGATCAGATCAGGTATTTGAATTCCCAGAAAAATGATCTAAAAGTTTCTGTGTGTGCCGTAAAGGAGACCCTTATCTCCTGTAGCTGCAGGGCTGATGTTGCTGAAAATTAAACCCAGAACCTCATATTGTGACGGGCTGAATTATTTAATACAACGCAAGTTGAACTCCCAGTCTTGTAGATGTCCACTGTTAAAGTGAAGGTATTGATTGGGAAGGAGCAGGACTCTGAAAGTTGGAATGGGGATGTGTAGGAGGACCCTGATAAGGCTGGAGGCATTGAGCCTCTAAGTTCAGATGAGTTTCTTTTTGTTGTTTTGTTTTGATTCTTTTTTTTTTTGCCAGTGGAAGAGGTTTCCCCATCCCTAGTGGGAGCAGCTTTTCCACTTCCATCTGAGAAGCTTAACACTGCTTTGCGTGAGAAAACTGTAATGACCTCTCCTGAGGCAATTGTCATACAAGACTGAATCCCCTCAGGACCCACCCCCACCACCCCTCTTTGCTCCTAGACTTCTAACTAGACTTAAGTCCCAGCAAGCCCCTGAAGGTGGGGACAAAGTATGCACACTTTGTGGCATAGGTGTGCTACTTTAAAAAAAAAAAAAAACAAATAAACTTGAATTTTTCTAATTTATACAGACAGAAATCCAAAAAATATATGTACAGGAAAACAGGAAAGAATACTAAGAGTGTGGGATAATGGTGGAAGGAACACAAGGTTTGACCAGGCCTAATATATTGATGTGGGCTCACAAGCAGAGATTCTGCATTTAATGTTGGAGCTATGAGAATTAGAAATAGTTCTAACAGTTTGCTTTCAGCAGGCAAGGCTAGCAATATACCTTTATTGTTTTATCTCAGGGGTCTATCAACTCTTTAGCCCTATGTTGTAGTTCACAGGGATCCTGATTGTCTTTCCCTTCCACAAGATGAGTCACACTGGTCCATTACATTGATGACATTATGCTGATTGGACCTAGTGAGAGAGAAGCACCAATGACTCTATGATGTTTGTGTGTCAGAGGCTGGGAAAGTATTTAGGAGGTTGGGAAATCTCAGGGCCTTTCTGCCTCAGCGAAATTTCTAGTTCAGTGGTGTGGAACACATGACAATATCTCCTCTAAAGTGAAAGACAAGTTGTTGCATCTGGGCCTCTCCTACAACCAAGAAAGAGATGCAACACCTGGCAGGCCACTTTGGATTTTGGAGGTAATGTAGTCCTCATTTGAGTGCATTACTACAGACCATTTACCAAGTCATTGAAAAAGCTGCTTGTTTTGAATGGGGCCCAGAACAAGAAAAAGCTCTGCAACAGGTCCAGGCTGCCATGCAAGTTGCTGTGCCATTTGGGCCTTATGATCCAGCAGATTCAATGGGGCTTGAAGTGTCGGTGGCAGATAGGGATGCTGTGTGGAGCTTTTGGCAACCTCTAGAAGTGAATCACAGCACAGGCCCTTAGGGTTTAGAGCAAAACCTTGCCATCCTCCATGGATAACTCTTCTCCTTTTAAGAAATAGTTCTTTATCTGCGACTGGGCTTTTGTAGAGAGTAAATGCTTAACCACCAGCCACCAAGTTACCATAAGACCTGAGCTGCCCATCGTGAATTGGGCCACCAAGCCATAAGATTGAATGTTCACAGAAGCAGTCATCAAATGGAAGTGTTATGCACAACACCAGACCTGAGAAGGCTCTGAAGGCATAAGTCAGTTGCATGAAGAACTGGTCCAAATGCTCATCATCCCTCTTTTATTTCACCATCTTCTGTTTCCTAGCCAACACCTATAGCCTCATGGGAAATTTTCTACACTCAGTTGACAGAGGAAGAGAAGACTACAGTCTGATTTACAGATGGTTCTTCATCTGAAACGGGACAACTCCAGGACTACAGCCCCTTTCTGGAGAATTCTTAAAGAACAGTGGTGAAGGGCAATCCTCCCAGTGGGTAGAACTATGAGCAGTGAACTGGTCTATCACTTTGCTTGGAAGGAGAAATGGACAGATGTGCAATTATATATTGATTAATGGGCTACAGCCAATTGTTCGACTGTATGGTTAAGGACTTAGTAGGAAGATGATTGAAAATTTGAGGACAAGAAAATTTGGGAAACAGTGGTATGGATAGAACTCTCTGAATTGACAAGGAAGATATTTGTGTTTTATATGAGCACTCACCGAAGGGTAACCTCAGCAGGGGAGAATTTTAATGATCAAGTGGGTATGATAACCCATTCTGTGGATGCCAGTCAGCCTCTTTCCCCAACCACTTTTGTCCTCACCCAATGGACTCATGAACAAACTGGCCATGGTGTCAGGGATGGAGGGGATGCATGGGCTCAGTGACATGGACTTCCACTCACCAAGACTGACCTTGCTATGGCCACTGCTGAGTGCCCAACTGTCCAGCAACAGGACCCAATTCTGGGTTCCTTATATGGCATCATTCCCCAGGATGATCAGCAGCTACCTGGCAGCAGGTTGCTTACATTCCATCATGTAAGGGACGGAATTTTGCTCTTACTGGAATAGATAATTACTATGGATATGGATTTGTTTTTCATGCATGCAATGCTTCTGCCAAAACTACCATCTGTGGTCTTACACAATGCCTTACCCGCAATGATGACATTCCACACAGCACTGATTTTGATTAGGAAACTCACTTTATAGCAAATGAAGTGCAGAAATGGGACCATGCTTATGAAATTCACTGGTCTTACAATGTTCCCCACCACCCTGAAGAAGCTAGCTTGATATAATGGTAGAATGGCATTATGAAGACTCAATTACAACACCAGTTAGGTGGCAATATGTCCTGGGCCTGGGGGAACGTTCCTCAGAAGGCTTTATATGCTCTAAATTCATGACCAATATATGGAGCTACTTCTTCCACAACTGGAATTCATGGGTCCAGGAATCAAACAGTGGAAATGGGAGTGGTGGCACTCACTATTATCCCTCACAACTCACCAGTAAAATTTTTCCTTCCTGTTCTCATGACCTTATTCTTTGCTAGTCCAGAGATCGTAGCTCCAAAAGGAGTATGCTACCTGGTGCCTCTGAATCAGCAGGCAAAGAAGGGAAGTACTGTGCTGGCTGGGGTAATTGATCCTGAATGCTAAGGGGAAATCAGATTCCTCTACAACAGAGGTTGAGGAGAAGTATATTTGGAATACAGGAGATCTGTTAGGGCATCTCTTAGTATTACCATACCCCAAGATTAAGATCAATGGAAAACTACAACAACCCAATCTAGGCAGGTCTACTAATGGCCCAGACCCTTCAGAAAAGAACGTTTATATTATCCCACCAGGCAAAGAACCACAACCAGCTGAGGTGCTTGCTGAAAGCAAAGGGAATACAGAACAGTTAGTAGAAGAAGGTGTTTACAAAAGCCAGCTGTGACTATATGACCAGTTATAGAAACAAAGACTGAAACTGTTATGAGTATTTCCTTATTTTGTTATAAATATGTTTCTCTGTATGTGTATATAACAAATAGCTTGGTTTTCTTTTTCTCTCTTGTTCTATTATCATGTAACATAAATTGTATTGACTTTATATCATAATATTTAAGCATTATTAATTATGCATCATATGACATATCAAGGAGAAAAGTAAACATCACTCAAGGACTTAACCTTCTTTTCCGGGGAAGAGGTTAGTGTGATTTTAGCTGTATTCAGGATAATTGTATTATGTCAGGCAGAATTATGACCTTGTTATTATCTTTATTTGGAGATTAAGTACAATTTAGGAAGATGTGTATGGGTGCCGAGTTGACAACAGTGGACCTGTGATGGTTCATTTTATGTGTCAACTTGACTGGATCACTGGGTGCCCAGGCATTTGGACAAACATTATTTTGTTGTATCTGTGAGGGTGTTTCCAGATGAGAATAATATTTGAATTGAGAGACTGAGTAATACATAATGCTTCCCTAGTGTGTGTACTCCTCATACTATCAAGTGAAGACTTGAATAAGAACGAAAAGGTAGGGAAAGAGGCAACTCCTCCTGACTTGTGGACTGGTATATCAAATTTGTCTTTTCAGGCTCAAAATGAAACCTTAGTTTTTTTTGTTTTCAGATCTTGCCAGCTCTTGGACTGGAACTTACACCATCAATTCTTCTGTTTCTCTGGTGTGTCAACTGCAGATCTTGGCATTTAGCATCCATGATTGCATGAGCCAATTCATTATAATAAATATCTGTCTCTCTTGGTCTGTCTTTGTCTTTCTCTTTCTCTCTCTTTCTCATACATGTACATTTACACACACACACACACATATATATCCATATCCACATATATATATGGATATCTATATCTATACCTATATCTATATCTATATCTATATCCATCCATCCTGTTGATTCTGTTTCTCTGGAGAACCTTGACTGATACAGTGATAAAATTAGAATAATACAGTATGTTGTATTCTCAGGCTGACTGCTTTTAATTACCAATATGCATTTAAGGTTCCTCCATGTGTTTTCATGGCTTAACAGCTTGATTCTTTTTACCATTGAATAATATTTTTATGTATGCATGCACAACGTTTGTTTATAGATGCGCCATTTTTAGTAATCAGAATTCTTTGGAATGTTCTATGTAGGCCAACACATCATCTGTGAATAAAGTAGAAAACTAAAGATGTTTTTATACTTTCCTTTTTGACCAGAAGCATCTTGTTTCTTTTACCAGTCTTATTACACTGGTTAGAACCTCTAGAATAATGTTGATTCCAGAGGGGAAGACTTGATAGAAAATTACAGGACATAATTGTGGCCATGATGTAGGTTCCTTCCCATGTCATGACACCTTCTCTTCAATTAAAGACCTTCAGTTTTGGAACTGAATGAGAAGCAAGGACTTCCCATTAGATAATTCGGCCATATTTTCCTCACTGGCTGCAGAATTTTTCTAGTTACAGATACCATCTATTTTATCCATAGGAAACACTTGATAACTTAGCCATGACTATTAATTCTCTACCATACAAAACATATCACCACCCTGATTGTACAGCCTGTTATGGTAATTGTTATGGTAACTGCTGCCCTTGATCTTGAGGGTGTAGTGCTGCTATCTGGCCTCAGTCACACTGGGATTCTCTCATTCCTATAGAAATCAGGTCAGGGAGTCTATTATGTTAAGGGAGGGCTCTCCTTTCATCCTCTCTTGCAGAGGATGCTGTGACAGAGGCTTCAAGGTTGCTGAAGCTCAATTCCTTGTTGAGTGTCCTTTGAGTCCAAGAGGAAACGGTCAATACGGGTGGGTTCTACATAACTACACCTACTTCTTTACCCCCATCTCTCTAAGCGTTTGGATTCCTTCCCACTAAGCTGCAGAAGTTCTGACATTCTGACCTCATTGAATGTAGGTCACCATTAAAACCAAGTTTCAGTCAATGAACAAAGCCAACTAGTAAAGCCATTCCAGCTGTGAAAGCTAGAACATTACATTCTGAATCTTGTAAAACTGTTCCCATATTGTCAAGTTCAGCTTGATCCAGTCATATTTCAACCTCGTTCTGATACCCTTTAAATCTTCATGTTCCATGGGGTTCTGCCAATACAAATTATTGCAGTGATTTTGGTGCATAAGTCATTTTCTTCTACTGAAGACCTTGTAGCTGTCCCTGGGCTATGCTCGTTATGAGTCATAGCCTGAAGGTAATGAGAGGGAATGAGGATGGGTCCTGAGGAGCATGGGTGTTTCAACCACCACCACAAGCAAGATAATGACAGATTCTTTAAATAAGGGAAGGTAATCTTCTCAGATTTGAGGAAAGGCCTCATTCTCCTGAGAAAGAAAACTCAAGGGCATTTGGGAGTTCAAGGTCCCACGTTAATCTAAGTCTATCCAGTAGCCCCACTCCAAGTCTCCCTGCCCAACTTCTTTCAGATATTAATAAGTGCCTTTTCCTTAATACAGGAAACTTACCACTTCTATGCTACCAGCTTGGTTGGAATTCTGCAACTGGATTAGAATTTACAGCTAAATTTCAGCTCTGTCTGTCATATGGACACATAAGTATAAGTACTTCTCTTAAGTTTACCAGAGATACTGACTCTCTGTACCTACTTGAGCTGACAGTTGAAAGCCCTGAGCATATCATTTTCTTTTTCAAAGATCTTTAGCTCAGTGAGAAGCACCATTCTATCTCCTCATTGAAGGCTGCAAGTACCTGAAAAATCTAGAAGCCTCTAGGTTTCTAGAATTGGAAACGTGTCCTCTGACATTTCAGGGAGTTAGTAATCCATGCCTTATATCCAACTACAGCAGGGATCAGGGGAACTACTTAAATGGAGAGGCAATCTCATTATCCCCTTAGCATATTGTCAAGGCAATGCTGATCGATTAGCTGGTAAAGAAACAATGAGACATTGTTAGGTTCAGATAGTTTATTGCTTACATAGACAGAAAAATAAGCCAGAGTAGCAAAGGTTAACCACCTTTCTGGTCTCACAGGATGACACCAAAATGTCAGAGATCCATTGGTGCCCTGTTGCTGAGGGCCTTATTCCACACTGCAGTTAAGTGTTTTAAAGCCTGTGGCTGTTTCTAAAAGAGGTCCTCTTTTAGCATCAATTTTACCTTCAGTTATTTGACAGTCACTTTTTACACTTGATAGCCTCATTACCTTTTTGGCCATTAATTTCTCAAACACTGAAAACTAGATTCACTCCACCAAAACCGTTCCTTTCAAGACTACTGAAGATCCACTTAGGCAAGTTCAATGGACTTCTCCATCTTCATCCTATCAGAACTTTTCACTGTATTTGACTCTGTTGCTATTCCTTCCTCTGGGAACTTTTCTCAGACCTAAGTATCCAGCATATCATGCTTTTTTGTCATCTGGTTCCTTTCTTCTAATGGACAATGTTGGACAAGACGCAGGGTTGACCCACATACCTGAAAAAGGGTGCTGGCGTGGGGAAGCCCACTCTATTATCTTGATGCATGGAGTAGAGAATGAAGTGTGGGAGCCATGATCCAGAGGAGGAGCTGAACGAAGGAGGAAAAATAGTTATCAAACTAGAGGTATGCAGCTAGGAGGAGGTGGTAAAGCATGAGAAAATGTGAATGGGGATGGCTGGGTGTGGTCAGTGAGATGTGCTCTCTGGGTAGTTCCAGTGATGTCATACCATGTGCCTCTGATTCTGCATCCCCTGACCACCCCCCTTACACTGACCCAGTCCTCGCTATATCATTTTGTGCTTCGATGGGAGAGGTTTATGTTCATCCTCCTAGTCTTAGGGGTGTCGATATCTTTGTAAAAATCTAGGTTATTATAACCGCTGAGAGTCTGGGCTGCTTTGGTCTCATACAACCTGCTTCCTGCCTGAACTAAAGCCCTGTAATCTGGGGAACCGGGGTACACAGAGCACATCCTGGGCTGCCAGCACAGGCAGCAGAGCCATTTTATGTACCAGGTGGGGTGTGGGTGACCTCAAAGGCCAGATGCTCAATTTCTATAGAAGGATGTTTCCCTTCTTCCTAGAGTAGGAATTCCTCAGGCAATTCATCCTGCAGCTTCCTTCTGATAACTTCCCAGGACTGAGCACAGAAGGCAAGGTATTTCCTTCTAGCTTCTGCATGAAGGAGCCAAGTCCATAGGTGCGATGGGCTGCCAACTTCTTCCCCTGCCCATCATCCACACTGCAGTTTTCTTTGTTTTGTGTTGTTGTTGTTGTTGTTTTGAGATGGAGTCTCGCTCTGTCATCCAGGCTGGAGTGCAGTGGTGCGATCTCTGCTCACTGCAAGCTCTGCCTCCCGGGTTCATGCCATTCTCCTGCCTCAGCCTCCCGAGTAACTGGGACTACGGGTGCCTGCCACCACGCCCGGCTAATTTTGCGTGTGTTTTTAGTAGAGACGGGGTTTCACCATGTTAGCCAGGATGGTCTCAATCTCCTGACTTCATGATCCGCCCACCTCAGCCTCCCAAAGTGCTAGGATTACAGGCGTGAGCCACCGCACCCGGCCCACACTGCAGTTTTTAAGTTTTTGGACATCTCTGGGAGGAAGGCACAGGCAAAGAAGCTACTAAGTCAGAAATCTTGTGGGGAGTCTAAGAGCGGGGTTACTTGCTTGCAGGAAGGGGATCCTGCCACGTTGCTTCTCTGCTTGCCTTGAAACCGAAAATGCTGCTCATCTGGGTTGCTCAAAGACCTAGAACTTAGCATCTCCATGAAAAGCCATGACAGTAGGAGTTAGGATTGTTCTTTTCCCTGCCAGGGCTGTAGTGGTGGCAACTGGGGAAAATTGTTTTCCTGATATTTGGAGGAATAGGTGCTGGTGTCAGGGCAGTGGAAGACTTGCCTGGGCTTCCAAAGGACTCAGCACCATGGTGGGCCACACTCTGCAAGGTTCACAGCTAGATCTTCATGCAATTAGAGTTCAGCTTCAGAACTCTGGTTGATATTTTTAGACAATGCAAAAAGTTTGTTTTTCTTCAAACTTTGAAATACTAATTTCAGCATTCATCAGTGGATCTTGCCTGCAACACTTGTTCTAATGCTGATTATATATTTCCTTCATTCCTTACACATTTACCAACTGGAACTCTTTAAGAGTGGTCCCCAATTAACTAATTTATTTATTTATTTATTAAATTATGTGTATCAATATAGACCCATGGATATGATTATTGCTATAACTCTTAATATTTGCTCAAATTGTTCCGGTTTTGCCCATTGGGGGTTCTTTCAAGTTGGCATCTGTGCCCTATGGACCTGCCCCTGTCCCTTTTTGATCGGTTTCTTATGTTTGTCATCTTAACAGCTCTAGGCTCATCAACCAGTCCTGGAATCAACCACTTTCCCCTGCATTATTTTGTTGGAGAACGGTGTTTAGAACTCAAGATCTGGGTGCTAGATACGCTCATTGGCCCTGTGGTGCCACTGCTTTTAGTCCCTTTCCATTCAATTCAAAGTTAGGGAATGTATGTTTGTACACACATTCATGCATAAACATACATCTAGATTTATTTTGCCTATCTTCATCAGCACCATCGTCCGTCTATATTTATCTATCAGTTAAAAATCCATGAATTCATACTGATGCCTCCAATTCCAGTAGAATAGCTGAAAGATGATTCTAGCTGTCACCTCTTTGTAACTAATTTCTCTGACAGTAAGACACTTGGCTCCCTTTTTCTGTACTATATTTACATATTTGTTCCCTAAACATAAGGTGGTTTCGGAGTGGTGACCCATTCTCTTGTGAAAAACAAAAGTACTAACTAGAGTACTGTATTTGTGTCTAGTTTTTTGTTCTTAGTCTTAATAAAATTTTTTTGGTGTTATCTAGGTTAGTTCTTTTCTTCCCCATCCCCTCCAGTGTGGTTATACTATTTATTTATGGTAAAGTTAGGTACATTTACTTTTTGTGTGTGTGTATTCCATTTTTGGGTCTCCAAACAATGTGGCTGATTTTAGAAAAATGTATATAGGTTAAAATTCACTCTTTGTGGTGTCCGTTTTTATAGGTTTTGACAAATGCATGGAGTCATGTATTCACCATGACAGCCCTTTATCCCAGGGCTATATTAACTCTCCCGCTCTCTGTCACAAAAGTAAGCAGAGGCTTTGATCATCTTGGCAACCCATAGTATGATACACTAGTCCCTTATATGAGTCATAATGTTAATTCCATTTGGTGGGCAGAAAATGACAAGTACTCTGAATGCCTTCGTAAGACACATTTATACCAGATAGTGGAAGATAAAATCTACAAAGAGTCAGGAGTCTGTCACATTGATGACATTTTAAGGAGGTCACTAGTCTAGGGCATGCTGTGATCTCTTCCCAATAAAAAAATTGTTGTATCTCACACCCCCTACCACCATCAAAGAGGCAAAAAGCTGTGTCATTCTTTTTGGAATTGAAAGCCATTTACACTGTACTGAACACCGCCTTGACCTGTGTACTGAGTGACCTGCAAGGTTGCAAGTTTGGAGTGAAGCCCAGAAGTAGAGTGGGTTCTGCAGCATGTTCACAGGTCAGGCTGCCCTACCCTTCAGGCTGTCTGACCGTGTAGATCCAAAGCTTGTGGTGGAAAAGAATGTGGGGTTGTGGTTGTTACAAGCTCAATAGGTGAGTTGCAGTGTAGACCACGGGAGTCCTGGCACAAAGCTGTGCCTTCTGTGGCTCACAGGTATTCCCCATTTGAAGAGAAGTTCCTGGCATGCTGCTGGGCCTTAGTAGGGTCAGAGCATCTGGTCTTGGGATGTGAAGTGACTGTGGACAAAGCATACATTTTGAAGTGGGAAGTGTCAGACTCGCCAAGTCATCAGATTCAGTGAATGCAGTAGCAATCCACTGGATGATGGAAAGGGTACATAAGGGAGCAGGTCCAGAAGGCACCAAAATGCAAGAACACGTGGCCCAGATGCTTCTCAGTTAACTTTCATCCTTCTCCCTGTGCCAGGACCTAACTTTCGTTAGGTTCTAATCACCTGATGCATAAAACAGAACAAAACAAAACAAAACAAAACAAAAACAAAAATAGAAACAAAAAAAAAACCACTTAGGCTTGCTCCTGAGATGGGTTGACTGGAAATGTTGGGGGAGCTAAAAATGGACTGTTTCCACATGGTGGCCACAATCGGGGTGCCCCTAAAGAAAAATGGTTGAAGGAAATCATCCCAGTGGGTGAACTGCAGTAGACTTGGTCTGTCACTTGTCCTCTGATAACTCTGCCATTCTAGAGTTTACTGAATGCCCGTTTACTGTCATGCAATGCTAAAAACCATGACTTTGGATCAAAAGACCTACTTTATGAATCTATTGGTCTTATCATATATCACATTACCAGGGAACATCTGGCATACCAGAATTATGAACCTATTAAAGAACCGAATCTTCTATTTACCTAGGGGTGTTGTACCCCAGAATGCAACATATGGAGTAAGCTCACAGCTGATGCATGGGTTCCCCATTCACTATAATATTTAGGCTTGTGCAACAAGGAGCTGAAGTAGAATTGCCTCTGGTCCTGTAGCTTCCAGTAATCCACTGTGCAATTTGTGCTTCTCATTCTTATAACGTCAGACCCTGCTGAAGCATAGGCGCCAATTCCCTGAGATGGAACTTCCTCCAGGGACGTGGTGTTCACTGATTCAGAGCCTACGAGTACAACTTGTTCATTTCGGTCTTGCCATGCCTACAGATTCACAGGCAAGTAAGGAGGAGTAATTGAGTCTGTCATCAGGATCTATAGGTGCTCCTGGGGTGGGAGAGGAGCTTTGGAGCCTACAGAATTTCCTGGAACATCCCTTAGTGATTCTAAACCAGTGGTGACAGTAACAGGCAATTGCAGCAATCATGGCCTGAAAAAAGAAAGACAGCCAAATGCTGAGACCCATCAAGGGGGAAGGTTTAGGTCATCTGACCTGGCAAGCAACCTAGACCAGCTGAAGTGTTAGCTGAAATAGGGGAGTGGATCTGGAAAGGATGGTGAAGGAACGAGGTGAAGAGTAACAACAGAGGCCTCTGGCTCCATTGCAGCAGTGGGGACTGTGCCTTCTTCCACTAACCCAGTGTGTTGAGTCTTTGGAAGACTTTGGCTCAACTACCACCCTGAAGGTTTTGTCTTGGTGGAATTGGATGTAGTGTGAGGCAGGAGTGGATCCGAGGAATGCAAAGGGTCCATGTATCATATACCTCTGGGCTCCCTCCCCTCACCTTCCTGGCTTCCCTTAGATTGTAATTCTGATGGGAAGCTCTGTGGGGGCTTCCAGTCACATTTTCTGACATCTCCGGCCTCAGGCATGAGCTTGCCTCCTTCAGTCTCTGCCCCAGAGCCCCTCTGTTGCTGTGGACCTGGCAGGTCCCCACTTGACAAACATATAGGGGCATCTAGAAGTGTGGGCATGTAATGCCCCTGGTGGCACCCAATGTAGTATGGGGGCTCTTAGTGTGTTTCCTTTGGGTCTTCAGGCGGCCAATTCTGGAGGTGTTCTGCAGCCTCCTCCTAGGTCCGGGTGAGACTGAACCCCTGTTGCCCACGACAACTTTATAGTGCACTTTTCATAATGGACTGTTGGTCCATTATGGGCATTTCCTCCTTCCTTTACTCTCCCTGACCCCTTACTTCTATTCTCTGGGATTACATTTTAAATAGAATATCTGCACACAAGTCTTTGGCTAAAACTCTGCTTTCGTGGCAGTGGGGTGGAGAGAAATCCAGGCTCAGACAACCTCTTTTCCAAGATAGGTTAATAAGCCACCCATGTAATGTTGCCGGAAAGGACAGTAACAGTGGTGAAGCCAAGGTTGCATTGGAGATGGATTAATAGCACCAGGCATTGGGAATGCTTTCTTGAGTTTCTTGCTCACTTCTATTCAATGTATCCTCTGGTGAACATATTAGTCCCGTAACTAGTATCAATCAAGTGACTCCTGGTACACTAGACCCAATCTCTCTCTCGATCCCCAGCATGCACCGCCCCACCCCTGCGCCCACCTGACATATGCATTTAGGCACATTCATGGCCAAAACCTAATGTGTTGCCTTCCACACGTGTCTCTCCCTACGTGTCTCCATTGCTGTTGGTGTTGCCACACTTAGCCTCATGATGTGGAGAGACCATTGATTGCTTCTTCTGCTTCCTGACAAGCAATAATCAATTCCAGCTCTTAAAGGTCTCTACAACCCCTCCCCATCTTTAATTCCACTTGTGCTTGTCCCAGTCCAGATCTGCCTTGCCCAATCTTTCTTTTTTTTTTTTGAGTTGGAGTCTCACTCTGTCGCCCAGGCGGGAGTGCACTGGCACGATCTTAGTTCACTGCAACCTCTGCCTCCCGGGTTCAAGCAAGCAATTCTCTTGCCTCAGCCTCCTGAGTAACTGGGATTACAGGTGCACGCCATCATGCCCTGATAATTTTTGTATTTTTAGTGGAGATGGGGTTTCGCCATGTTGGTCAGGCTGGTCTTGAACTCCTGACCTCGTAATCCCCCTTCCTCAGCCCATCTTTCTTAGTGCATAGCAGTTATTTCAGCAATGTGCCTGCCTGGGGCATCCACTCCTTCCTTCTCTTGTCACACTCACTCTCCATTATTACCCAAATTATTGTTCTAAAACATTTCATTCATTCATTCATTCATTCATTCATTCATTCATTCATTCAACAAATATGTGTTGATTTTCCATCTCCTCCAGCAGCAGTGAAAAGAGACAAAATCTAAACTCCTTGGCGTAGTTTTCCAGAAAGTTCTAAAGCTGACTCATGTCTGTTCCTTTGGCACTTGATTCCAACCTTCCATGCTGTGACTACCCTGAGCCATGTGGTGACAACTGGGTCTTTTCTATTTTTCGAGTGCCAGTATTTGGGTCAGTAACCCCAAGTGAGAGAGAAGGAAGATGTTTCCTGACCCAGTGCTATTCTTAGACATAGAATGAAAGGCTTCAGTGGCATTGAAACTTGGTAGACACTTGAAAAAAAAAAACAAAAAACTTTGACTCGGATGGAGAGTTGGGATTGAGCCTTGCAACTTAAAATAAAAGTTTCTGGAGAGGGACAGGGGAGTGAGGTGTCCTCCAGCTCTCCGGGACAGTTTGCAATGGTGTTACCCTGCGGCCAGCAGAAAGCATCTGGGCTGTCACAAGACCCCAGGCCCACAACCCTCTGTCTAGGGAGGCATTCTGGAAGACTCACATCATGGTCCTTCCTCCATCTGTTGACTTCTTTAGGATTTGAATCCTGGAGCACTCGGTGGTCTGTCCCATCATTTTGTTCCAACATTGCCACTGTGTTTGCTGTCCTGGAGTCAGGACTCCGGCCACCTTCCTGGCTGTGCCCCTCACTTGGTTGCAGTTTGAGTCATTTGCTCATCCGTGCTGCTCTGGTGTCTGGCTCCACATCTGCTCCCTGCTCTTGCTCCCAGTTTTCCCAGCGTATGTGTTGATAGCCCCGATAGACCCACCCTGTAACAGGGCCAGAAACGGCAGCCTTGGCAACCCATAGTATGATATATTAGTCCCTTATATGAGTCATAATGTTAATTCCAACTGGCGGGCAGAAAATGACAAGTACTCTGGATGCCTTCATAAGACACACTTGTACCAGATAGTGGAAGATAAAACCTACAAAGAGTCAGGAGTCTGTCACATTGATGACATTTTAAGGAGGTCACTAGTCTAGGGCATGCTGTGCTGTGATCTCTTCCCAATAAAAAATTGTTGTATCTCACACCCCCTACCACCATCAAAGAGGCAAAAGCTGTGTTGTTCTCTTTGGAATTTGAAAGCCATTTACACTGTACTGAATACTGCCTTGATCTATGTACTGAGTGGTGGCACTACGGACAAGAGAAGTGTCTTCCCAGCTGAGACAGCCTGAGCAGAGGAAGAGCTGTGAAGGGCTGGGAGTATGGAGTGGGGGTTGGGGCACCCAGAGGAAGATGACAAGATGAACCTGAGTGAAGGGCAGAGAAGGGTCAAGGCTGTAGAAGACCCAAGAGCACGTCACATGGCCAAGGTCAGAGCTGAAAGCTCCATGGGTCTTGGCCGGGACAGCTTGTGACACCTGACTGCTAAATGACCTGAGTGTTACCCATGAGACTGCAACATTGTAGGGGCAGACAGCAATGGACTGCGGACAAAAAACTGCGGTTTTAATGTGATCGTGTTAACAATAAGTCCAGTAACTTCCCTTCCCCAAACACTAGGGCACCCTATAGTGGACAGCTGGTGTTTGGTCACCTAAGAACCTTTGGGGTGTCATTTTGGGGCATCATTTTTTCCACATAGGACCTGATACATCTCAGAGTGGACCCCCAGGTGACTCTACTGATTATCTCCTACTATCTAAGCCATTGGAACTTCCCTGATTACCCCCTAAGCCTGAGTTTTCAGCTATCTTTCAATTCTGTCAGCCACTTCTATTTTTCCAATAAACTCCTTTTGGGGTTGACGTAAGTCAGAGTCTATTTCTGTTGCTTGTAACCAAAGAATCCAAAATGATGAAGACTCCTCTGCCTCCGATCCTCTGGAATTGCAATTATCAGGGTGGCATGAGTTTGGAAGGGCGACAGGACAGAAAGGCTCTTTGCCTGGAAGATGCTCCTGGATATAGAGGTTGATGAGGCTGAGCTCTACCTTCCCTGTGTCCCTTCCCACACTACACCTGGCTGTCACCTGTCTCTAGTTAGGCTCATGCTTCCGTGCCTTTTAGGGAGACTGCTATATCTCCAGAGTGATGGTTTTAGGTGTTCATGGGCCATTTGATTCCTTCGTGGTACCTCTGGGATTATTTGTGGAGAGGGGCTGGGGACTGATTAGGTCACCATGCCTCTCTGCCACTTAATCAAAATTGTTCCTCCTCTGTTTTATGTATTTTCTTTATAAAATTTTATTTGAAAATTTGTATTTTCTCACTAAACGTTTGAAAGTCACTACTTTGAAGAACTCTTGAGAGTTTTCCCAGATGGAAACTCACAGGATGTCTAGTTCTACTCTGTCACCATCACTGGCTCTCCAGGGCTGACGACTCTCCATTGGCATCTTCTGTGGGCATGGATACTATTCTCTGAAAAACCGGATCCAAAATCTCAATGATACTGGCCATGTACCACCGTATGTTCAAGCACGACTCAACCAATGGATAAAGTTAACAAAGTTAAAATGTTTGCAGTCACTGCCGGAGGAGTCAATGAAAAGGAATCCCTTCGGGAAGGACATGCAGAGCAAGCTTGGGGAAGTCCAGCACCCAGAGCTGCTGGGTGGTGCGTGTCGCCCAGAACAACTCACGTGAGCCCAGGGCGCCTGAACTCCCACCAATGACAGCAGCACATTGGGGCCGCCTTAGCCTCTGCAGTCGCAGCAGCAGAGGTACAAAAATGGCAGTAATTCTGGAGAGGCCAAGAGAGGGTGGCAGAGGGAGGAGATGAGCAGGCTTTTCAGGCATGTTGAGGCTGCAGGGATAGAGAACCCCAGTGATAACCAGAGGAAGTGGGGAGTGGAGAAGTTGATTTTGGAATTGCCAGAGCCAGGAGAGATGAGAACAGGTGAGCCATGTAGGACCAACAAATGGAAAAAAAACAGAAAGAAGATTAAACCATAGTCTTTAAACTATGAATTGCTTTGGGATAGTGATTTAAGCAAGGTTCTGGTTTAGTGATCTATAAATATTACAAATAATAGATGTCTTTTTTTGTTTGTTTTCATTTATCTTTTTGTACCAGCCACTACGTCTGACACCTTACAGCCGTGATCTTATTCAATTCTTGAAAAAATAATGACTGCCACACACTCAAATTATAGGTGACATTAACTCTATCTACAGATTTATTTTTAAAAGAATACAGGCCTGGTGGCGTGGCTCATGCCTGTAATCCCAGCACTTTGGGACGCCGAGGTGGGCAGATCACGAGACTAGGAGAACGAGACCATCCTGGCTAACACGGTGAAACCCAATCTCTACTAAAAAATACAAAAAAAAAAAAAAAACAATTAGCCTGCTGTGGCAGCAGGCGCCTGGAGTCCCAGTTACTCGGGAGGCTGAGGCAGGAGAATGGTGTGAACCTGGAAGGCAGAGGTTGCAATGAGCCGAGATTGCACCACTGCATTCCAGCCTGGGCGACAGAGAGAGACACAATCTCAAAACAAACAAACAAACAAACAAACAAACAAACAAAAATACAACCTGGCAACATTCAGTGACTTGCCCGAGGTCACCTCGCTAGTAAGTGGCAAAATCTGATTCAATTCTGATCTTGCTGATTCAAAGGATCTCACATTTTCACCTTCATGATGAAAATGAAAACTTTAACATTATATAGTGTATTAAAAATTGTTTTTAAGTACTTTTAAAATGTATTAAAAATCCTTCTCATCTAAAGAAAATTACAAATAGCAGTAAATACTAGGAAAGCAAATGAAGTTTTTACAAATAGCAGTAAATACTAGGAAAGCAAATGAAGTTTCTGCACCAATTATACAAATGACATGTAAAACTTCTGACAAATTGTATTCATCTCATACATTAACTTCCAAAAAATTGAAAAATCCCGATTTTAGCAGCTCTCAAATCTTTTACCTTCTCTTCTTCCCTACCTGCCACCACTGTATTGGGTACCATCTTCATCTTTGGCCTAGATCACTTGAATGGGCCTCTAATTAGCCTTCCTGCATGATCCTGACCCCCAATACTCCTCGTACCCATAGACAAAGTCATCTTTGAGGAACACTCTACTCAGAGCCCTCCAGAGGCTTCCCCTGACTCGCCGGATAAGTGCTCAAGGTTCTTCACGCTTGGGTTCTGGTTCACTTCACCAAAGCCTTTTTCATCACACTCCTCTCCAATCTGTCTGCTCTCTCTGCTTAGCCATTAGCCTGCTAGGGCTGGGCTACTTTGAATTCTTTAAAAACACCATACCTTCACTTGCCTCCAGCCCTTGGAATCTGCTGTCTCCCTTCCCATCACACTCCTTCCTTTTCTCCTGCCTCTTCCCAGGAGTGATCTTATTCGTTCTTCAGGTCTCAGTGGAGAAGCCCCTTTTTAGTTTCCTAGATTAGGATATTACAAAATCTAAAAGCACTCTGTGCTTCTCCTTTATAGCATTTACACTTGTAATGATTTATTTGATTGTTTTCCCAGGTGTCTCCAAGCCTACCATGATGCTTTGCACAGGAGGACTTAATAAATATTTGGAAGGAAGGCATACTAGCTGGTTACAACACTGTATTGATCTGTCTTAGACTAAGTTCTTTAGAAAAGAAAACCTGAGACTAACACTATTGATCAACACTTTCACTGGGAATTAAGATCCCAAGAGCAAAGCTAAGAAATAGGGAAAACATTTCACCAAAGAACAGAGAGTCAGTGCAAGCTATGCTGGCCCCTGCGATGGGAGATCGTGTGTTTAACACCACGATGTCTTCTGAGAAGCCACAGAAAATGTGACTCAGAGTCAGTGCTGTGGTGTGGGATGGTAGGAAACGTTTGTTAATTGGTTCCTTTCTCCCACTGTTTAAAGAGCTTTCAAGCGGAGCGTTAACTATCCTGCACATCTGAGTCATGCATATGTGGACACCAAGGGGTTCCTGTGGCATCCCATGCCCTGGCATTATCAGAAGCCACAGGCTGGTAGCCAAGAGATGTGTGAGCAGATCTGAACAAGGCACTGTCAGGGTGCACTCAGACGAAGGCTGCACTTGGATGAAGCTGATCGGCCCCTCACAAAGTTGCTATCACTTGGTTTCTGGAATCGGAGATGGGTGTGTAAGTGGTGTCTGAGAGTCCCACCATCTAGATCACTCATATCATCTGATGCCCTATATTATATATGGCTCCAATTCTAAAAATGATATCTCATTGATTATTAGAACAATATGCCCTAACTCCTCCTTGGAGAGAGGGGAGAACTAGTGCAACCTGAGACATATTGCACTCAAATGTGCTGGCCACACCCAGTCTCTGTTGACTTAACCTCAGAGGGTTACTCCTATAACGTACAGTCACTGAAGCCGCAGATGCGTAAGCCCGAACTCATATTCGTGTCTCCTTTTTCTTTTCCTCAATTTACATTTTCCCACCTTTCAGACACACTTCGATGGGTCTGGGTTGCTTGCCTGGTTGAGGGAATTAAATTTGTAACCCTGAGGAGTCTGAGCCCTTGTCAAGCAATGGTGGCTACAGTGATCTTTCCACAGTGATTTCTAGGGAATCCTGGAAGCATCAAGGTACACGCAAGTATAGTGCCCAGTTTCCAGACACATCCACCCCTGCCTCCATTGCATGGAATGGTGCTTCCCTAAATATTGTCTACAGACTTCTGGGGGTTTTCCCGAACAACCTTTCATGGTTCTGCAAGGTCAAAATTATTTTCACAATAACATTAAGAAAATATCCCATGCAAAAGAATTTTAAATAATTTATGTAGATAGTTCATCCTCCAGGAGGTGGGGCATAACTCTCCACTCATTAAATGTAGGCTGTACATGGTGACTTCTTTTCAAAGGGTGCAGCTTGGAAAAGGGAGAAGATAAGTTTTCACTGTAGAAACCTGACAAACACGTTGATCACCCGGCAAACCTTTGTCAGCTGATCAAAGTCAACATCAACAATAACAAGTCAGGTTGAGGCCGGGCGCAGTGGCTCATGCCTATAATCCCAGCACTTTGGGAGGCCGACCAGGTGGATCATCTGAGGTCAGAAGTTTGTGACCCGCCTGGCCAACATGGTGAAACTCCATCTCTAATAAACATGCAAAAATTAGCCCGGTGTGGTGGTGCCTGCCTGTAATCCCAGCTACTCGGGAGGCTGAGACAGGAGAATTGCATGAACCCCGGAGGCAGAGGTTGCAGTGAGCCAAGATCATGCTACTGCACTCCAGCCTACACGACAAGAGCAAAACTCCATGTCAAAAAAGAAGAAGAAGAAGTTAGGTTGATAGTATGTACCCTTAATATGATGCAGTGAGAATGGCACTTCTCCTCTGTGCTGTTTCTTCCCCCAAACCCACAAACCCAGTCTAATTCAGAGAAAACATCAACAAGCCCTGATGAAAGAACACTCTACAAGATAGCTGACCAATGGTCCTCAACATTGTCAAGGTCACCAAAATCAAGGAAGGTCTGAGAAATGGACCGTCAAGATGAGCCTAAGGAAACGCGACAAGGAAGTATCACATGATATCCTTGATGGGATTCTGACACAGAAAACATTGGGTGAAACTAAGGAAATCCGAATAAAGCATGGACTTCAGCTAATGCTAATGGTTGTGACCAAAAGTCCCATACTAATAGAAGATGTTAATCATCAGGGAAACGGGATGTGGGGTTCATGAAAACTCTGTATCATCTTTGCAATGTTTCTGTAAATCTAGGCTGCAGTTAACACTACTGTAGTGCACACCTGAAATTTGTTAAGAAAAGGGTGGGCGGTGACAAGGGATAAAATACTCCACACTGGGTATGGTGTACACTGCTTGGGTGGTGGATGCACCAAAATCTCAGAACTCACCACTAAAGAACTTATTCATGTAACCAAACACCATCCATTCTCCAAAAACCTACTGAAATAAAAAATTTAAAAATGATTTAAAAACTGGATCTTAAATGTACTCAGCAAGCACACACAAATGGTAGCTATGTGACATGATGTGTGTGTTAATTAGCTGGATTATAGTGATCGTATCACAAAGTGTACACATATCAAATCATCACATTATACATCTATTTATGTAATTTTTGTCAATTATACATTAAAAAATAACAAATATTCCCAGAATAAAAAACTTATTTAAAAACTCCACTAAGACATTTTTGCTTTCTCTACTGTGTTGACATTTTCCCTAAGGGTACAAAAACCGTGGTTCCAGCACCTTGGCAGGAACCCAGGCTGTGACATCAAATTCTACCAGGACACCTGAGCTCTCCATTGCCACAGAAGTATTTTTGATTTTATTAAATTTTAACTTTTGAGGACCTGTCCTTTGAATATTCTGAGTGCCAGGATGGGGAGAACACATATGAGACCTCCACACACCAACTACAAGGGTTACCCAAAGAAGAGCTCTCATGCATTGTCTGTGTTGTGAGCTGAGCTAGTCTCTTTTTTCATAGAACACCAATTTTCCTTTTATTTTTGAGACGAAGTCTCCCTCTGTTGCCCAGGCTGGAGTGCATTGGTGTGATCTTGACTCACTGCAACCTCCGCCTCCCGGGCTGAAGTGATTCTCCTGCCTCAGCCTCCCAAGTAGCTGGGATTACAGGCTTGTGCCACCATGCCTGGCTATCTTTTGTATTTTTACAAAATACAGCACAGCTGTGTTGGCCAGGCTGGTCTTGAACTCCTAACCTCAAATGATCCCCTGCCTCTGCTTCCCAAAGTGCTGGAATTACATGTATGAGCCACCGTGCCAGGCCCAGAACACCATTTTTACTTGAAAGAATAACTGAAAGACAAATGATGATAGTTCAGACTTAGGTATTTGGCAGAGAGTTGCTAAAAGAATTAATGGTGTGGGCCTGTCACTTCAAGGAAAACAATTGACCATGAAAATTCGAACTTTCAAGCACAAACTAGAACTTTATACAATGGTCACTAACTCAAGTGACACCCTGGAGCCCTGTATGAATCTTTGTTGACTGGCACATTTACTTGTAGAACTTATTTTCAACGTCTTAATGTTCCATGTTTTCCTAACAAATAATTATCATCATATTATTCATATCTAAGTGAATTTTTAAAACCACAATTTATATACATTTTCTATTCCTAGTCTCCAGGTCTAGCGAAGTCTGTTTGCCTGGGTTTGGTGAACGCAGAAAATAATTTTGTTGTAGGGCAGGGTGAAAATAACAGAGTCTGTCCCAATAGCCTGGAGGGTGTGGAGACAGTCACCGTCCTTCCTGACTGAGGGAAGTTTGATGCCTAAATGAAAGATGCCATGAACATGAACGTACACAGGCATGTACCTTTGTAATCAAATGATTTATATTCCTTTGGGTATATACCCAGTAATGGGATTGCTGGGTCAAACGGTATTTCTGGTTCTAGATAAGTGGGAGCTGAGCAATGAGAACACGTGGACACAGGGAGGGGAACAACACAGTGGGTCCTGCTGGTGGGTGGTGGCGGGGAGGGAGAGCATTAGGAAAAATAACGAATGCATCCTGGGTTTAATACCTAGGCGATGGGTTAACAGGTACAGCAAACCACCTTCGCACACATTTACCTATGTAACACACCTGCACATCCTGCACATGTACCCAGGAACTTAAAATAAAAATAAAATTCTTTTATAAAAGAAAGACGCCAGATGGGCTCAGTGATTAAGATGCAGATTTCTTAGGCAGAGTCTGAGATGGGGGGTCTTGTGGAAATGATCTATTGTAGGGCCTGTGGGCAGAAAAGGAGTGAGGGAAGCCAGGAAGGCAGGAGAAGGGTGGAGCCAGGCAGATTCTTGGCTGGGGTCCAGTTTCTGCCTGATCCCAGGGGAAGCTGCGGAGTGTGAATTGCACCACGGAGTTGGTCCCACTGTGAGGGAGGTGGCCTGGGCTTTTGTCCTAGTCAGACTTGGCCCTTGGCCGCCTTGTGTGTGGGAGAGTAATCTGGGTCCAGAAGCTGTTACTGTCCCAAGGGAACCTCTCTGGAAATGGGCAGCTGTGAGCCCTCGGCAGCCAAGGCTCACAGACCAAGAGATCTGGGCAGGGAACAGAGAGTATCAGCTACAAGGTTTCAGCAGTCCCTGTTTTCTCTGAACAAAAGCCCACAGCCCCAGAAACGAGAATGACTTGGGGCAACCCATGTCACGTAAGACGAACACATTCTTCTTAGGGGAATTCCTGCGGGGACTAGTTGAGGTCCTGGCTGCAATTCAAGAATGAGTTGCATCTTGGTGCTCCTTCATGAGACCAGCCCTTGGGACCAAGAGTTCCTTTCTCCCCTTGCCATTCAAAGTCATCCTGGAAGAGTGTATGTTCATGTGTGTGTGCATGCAAGGTGCGTGGATGCACGGGCGCACATGCCTCAGATATGCACATGAATGGCTTCTAGTCAAATAAAAAAATCCACACGACTGTGTGGAGCTTCTCTGCTCCATTTTGGCTGTGATCATGGATTTTTATGTAAAGTACAATTAGTTTTAGATATTGTTGCACAGTTCGGACCTATTAGAAAAGACCACTAAGGCTAAAAATAGAACCAGAGGAAAAAGGGGACTGACAGCAGACAAATCCCCTAACCTAATTCCCTCCGTGTAAGGTAATCTAGAAGGGTACGGAGGGAAATGTTAGGCATGGGCCACTAAAAGGCAAAAGGATTTGTCTGCCTGGACATGTAAGTTTAAGAAAGCATTGCTTGGGGGTGCTGGTGACAGCAGCTGCTGTACAAACGCAGCCATCCACCCCGGGTCAGTTTGCTTTTTGATTGATAACTTCAGAGCAGACTCAACACATCTGGACCATACACATCTGGAAAGAGAGTAGCCAAATTAAACATGCACTAACTTCACACTGTCTCCCAGATTGTTTAGTTTCGGGGAAACTGAGGAAGCAGTGGGTAATGGTAGCCCCAGCAGCTTTGTCTGAGCAGTTTGTTTTCCACCGAAAATCCAGGTCCCCAAAGAGGTTTCCAGGTATTTCAGTTTTGAGAACCGTAATATTGGAATACGATTGTTTTGGTGAAACCAACCTGACCGTAAATGAACTTTGCTTACAAAGTTATTTTATGCCAAGATTCTTATTGTCTAGAGAGTAACGGCATGTAGAATGTTTAATCAATATGTAGTCAAGCCAATTGGTTTCTCATCAGACAAAAATGCTGTGATGGTAATACTCTGTCTCTGTGGTCTTTTATTTTTCTTTACCCAATAAGATAAAAATCTTTTTTCTTCCTGAGAAAAATGGTCATTTCCCCAAGCATGTTATAAACAGGAAATGCACCATCTGCAGTTGCTTTTTCTCCCTTCGGTCCGCAAACCACCTGCATTCTAAACTCACCAGGCTGTACTCCCTGAGACGCTGCCATGCGTGCTAAGGGAAAGTTTGGCTTTCCACGGGGAAGTTTTGTGAAGAGATGACAGCGAGCTCCCAAAGATGCCAATTTCAATACTAAAGAGAAAAAAACAAACAAACATGATCTTTTAAAAGAAACAATATAACTTTCACTAGATACCAACCCTTCAACTGAATAAAATGAGTAAAATTGACCTCCATAGCTAACATTTACAATCACTGTGCTAAGCAAGTTACTCAAGTTAACTGAGTTCACCTTTAAAAGTTCCTATGAGTTAAGTCTGCTTATTATTCTCCTTTTTGAGATGAGAACCAGAGGCACAGAAGAGGTCATTCAAGCCAGAAGTGGCAGAGCTGAGATTTGAACCCAGGCAGGCCGAGTCCAGCAATGACCTATGTTCCTATTGGGTTCCTAGAGTCAGGGGCACTGGCCCTTATGTGCAGAGAAGGGTGTGAGTCCTGGGTTCTCCAGCCAGGCAGACCGTCTCCCCAGCCACTCTCTGGCTGTGTGTTGTGTAGGGGAGCACATTTGGAGCCTCATGGGACACACAGACTCACAGAACAGAGCCTGGGAAGTGGAACACCCGCCAGACACAACAAGAGAGCGAGCCACCACCTGCGGGAGGGTCGCCACTTCCCCTTCTGAGCAGAGCTTGGGTGGATCTGGTGGGGAAGGGTAGGGTTGTTATTCCCCATGTATGAGGAAGCCTGGTTGAGAGGACGTGTAGCTTAGGGAGAGCCTGTGCTGGAGGAACAGGGGTGGGCGAGGGCCCCCACCCAGGTTCCGCCCTGCTACCAGCTGTGTGATCTGGGACAAAGCAGTTATCTTCTCTGGTCTTCCTTTGGTGGACAGAATCAGATGTAGATATAAGCACAGGTGAAGACAGGCCAGCCTGCAAAGACTCATCTAGAGCAGATGATAAAGCCCACTTTGTTATGGATTTGGGAAGGAAGGATTGCACCACGTATAGTGCTGGCAATAATGAAGTATTTGGAAATGAGTTAATTCAGTCCTCGCCTTATATCAAACACTACATGTAGTATTGAAGAGCTACATGTTAAAAAAAGAAAGAAAAGAAATTCCTAAGAAACAACAAGAATCATAAGTACATGTTAATTTGAGAATGGGAAAGGACTTTATTCATAAAAGTAAAAAAAAAAAAAAAGAAAAGAAATTACAAAAGGGAATGATTTAAGTAATGCCTAAATGAAAAATTTAACCCAATAGAAAATTAGGGGAAATATTTATTAAAAAGGGTTTTAATGTCACTTGACTATCTTTTAAATTGTTGCTAAGTTGATAGTAGCTTCGTCTATCTTATTATTAATTTTATTTGTAGCTCTTCGATAAAGCATGAGGTTAAACTTCTTCAAGTGTTTTTCATGCCCTTTACCTGTTTTTTAATTCATCTTTTTAAATTTAAAAATTATTTGTATATTAAGGAAATTAATCATTTATCTATTATATACTGCAAAGAATTTTCCGTTAGTATACTGCTGTTGATTTAAGGTGTGAAGGTGTAGTTTAAAAAAATGTTCTTTTTTGCTAAATAATATGTATTTGAATCCACTTTTTTTTCTTTATACTTTTTGGTTTTGAAATCACTCTACTTCAGAGTATTATTAAAGGTTTCACCAGAAATGATTCCTCATAATTTTATGATTTTGTATTTTGCTTTTAAATATTTTACCCATCTGGAATTAATTTTGATTCTAAGAGTGAGCCAAAGATCTGGCTTTATTTTTTTTTTACAAATGTCCCCAAAATATTTATTGAATAATTTTTCTCTCCTCATTTGAAAAGATACTTTTAATCATAAATTACATCATGACATACATATTTTTATTTCTTCACTCTCATTCTATTACATTGATCTGCCTATCTATTTCAGGGTCAGTTTTATACTCTTTTACTATCATTTGATAGTGCACTTGAATATTTGATAGGATAAATCTGATTTAAATGAGTCTCCTTTTTCCCCACCCCAGAGTTTTCTTAACTCTTCTATGTCTCTTCTTCTTGTCACACTAACATGCTAAATTCCTACTGGAATTTTTATTGCATTACTTGGAACTTGTGGATATATTTAGAGATCCCTAATATTCATAATAGAGACTTCTCTGCAAACACAAGGGAAACATTTCATTTTACACTTTACAGAATTAAAAAAATTAAAATGGTCCATGCACACGAGTTAAAAAGTCAAATACCACTACAGTATTTAGTAGTCCTTGAATGTACTTACATACATATTTTTCAATGGCATTCATACTATCATGTCTATTGTCTTCTTACTTGTGGTAAGTGAATGAGGAGTGAATTATTTCAATAGATTCAGGGAAAACTTTTAATAAAATTCGGCACCCACTTATGATAAAAACTCAGCAAGTTAGCAGCAGAAGGAGACTTTCACAATCTCTTAAAGGGCATCTAAGAGAAATCTAGTTTAGCTAGACTGACCCCCATTGTCCAAAAATGAGAAACAGAGGACTCAAATTACTAAAATCAGTGCTGAAGTGGGGAACATTACTACTGACTTCACAGAAATTTAAAAAGTGTATAAGGGAATCCTATAAAAAATAGGATGCCAACACATTAAATGACCTAAGTGAAATGAACTGATTCCTCAAAAGTTACAAACTGCAAAAACTAAATGGAGAAGAAATTTAAAAATCTGACTATATCTATAACAAGTAAAGAGATTGAATTGGCAATCCAAAATTTTCCCACATACCAAGTCCCGAGACTAGGTGGCCTCCCTGGTGAATCCTCTCAATCGTTTACAGAATTAACACCAATTCTTCACAAACTCTTCCAAAAAAATAGAATGTAATGGGTCATTACCCAATTCCTTCTATAAAGTCTGTGTTAATTGAAACCAGATGCAAATATAAGAAAACTACAGGCCAATATTCCTTATAAATATTGATGCTAATGTCCTAAAACCTAAAGCCAACACCTATAGGAAGTGTTCTACACCATGACCAAGTGGGATTTATTCCAGAAATAGAATGCTGGCTTGACATGTAGCATGTCCACGTGGGCCAGATTTACATCTCTATTTCTTTGCTGAGACTTTATGTTTCTTTGGCGAGACCTTGGAGTTTCACATTTGCTTCACATATGTTTGTAATCTCTCTTTGAGACATTCTACTGATGGCTGCTTTAAAATCTTTGTCAGACAATTCTAGTCTCTGCTATTTTGGTATTGGAAACTATTGTTGTTTTTAATCGGTTTAAGATCTTCCTGGTTCTCTGAGAAATTTTTGATTGCAACGTAAACATTTTGGGCATTTTCTTTGAGAAATCTTGTTTGAGCAAGTTCCTCTGACACTGCTTTGGCAGAGGCAGTGGGTGGGGGTGCCTCATTCCTGCCAGGTGGGGGGTAGAAGGACAGGTGACCCACTGAGCCTCCTTTCATTTCTGAGGGTGGGGGTCGTCTTTTCTGATAGGCGGAGGTGGCAGTTCTAGCTTCCTGCTGTATCAGCACTAAAACCTCCCTGACTGGGAGAAGTCAGAATGCTGACTTCTGCTGGTTACTGGTTGAGTGCACGTGGCCTCCACTGACAAAGGGAGGTGAGGGGTGGCCCCATTATCTCTAGGTGGGGTTGAAATTCTCCCTCTCCACCAGGCCTCCCTGGACACCACTCCAGCAAGGGAGGTAATGGGCACTGCATTATTGCCGATGCTGGCAGGAAACTCAGTTTCCCATTTGGCCTTCTTTGCCGCCACTGCATGGGAGACCAAGGTGCCTCCTCACAGCTTGGTGAGCCAGGGTAGAAGCTTAGGTTCCTGACGCAGATTTTGCTGGTGCTGTTGGGAGAAGGACCACAGGTTTTTGTTCCTGATATTTGGCTACTGAAGAGCAGTTATTTACTACAAGTTTTCAGTTTTTCCCCTTTCCTTTGGCTAGAGAACGCAGGCTGTTTGGAGGGCTCTTTCTGCCTGGGCCCATTAGAGTTTCTAGCTTGTAGCTTCTCCAGCACCAAGTTGGATATGTGAAGCAAAAAGAAAACCCGGGGACTCAGTGCCAAACAGCTCTAAAGTTCCCGGCCAATCTGCAGTCTTCTCTCCACCGTTCGGAGTCTTCTAATATTCAGTTTACATCCAACACCCAGGGATTTAGTTGGACTTAGAGGAACAGAGAAACACGAAGGGAGAGAAGTCTTCTCCTCTCGGGTTTTAATTGAGCATTTCATATGATTGCATTTTATCTCCTCTTGTGATTTATCATTTATACTTCTTTTTACAACTTTTTAGTAGTTGCTCTTGGGTTTATTATATATGTATATTTAAATAATCCATGGCCACCCTTTAAGTAACACCGTACCACTTCATGTGAATGCAGGTCACTTGTAGCCAGGCATTCCCAATTTCAACTATTGCTGTCATTCCTTTCTCTTACTCACTGACATGGTTTGGCTGTGTCCCTACCCAAATCTCACCTTGAATTGTAATAATCCCCACATGTAGTGGGAGGGACCTGGTGGGAGGTAATTGAATCATGGGAGCGGGTCTTTCCTGTGCTGTTCTCATGATAGTGAATATAAGTCTCACGAGATCTGATGGCTTTATAAAGGGAAGTTCCTCTCTTGCCTGACACCATGTACAACATGACTTTGTTCCTCCTTCACTTTCTGCCATGATTGTGAGACCTTCCCAGACATGTGGAACTGTGAGTCAATTAAACCTCTTTCCTTTATAAATTACCCAGTCTCAGGTATGTCTTTATTAGCAGTGTAAGACAGACTAATACACCCACATTATAAAAACCATATACATTGCTATGATTATAACTTTAAACAAATAATTATCTTTTTAATCCATTAAGAATAAGAATAGGAAAGCTCAAGATTTTATTTTAGATTCATTTATTTTTTTCTCCAACACTCTTCCTTTCTTTATATAGTTCCAAGTTTCTGATCAAGGTTTAACATTTCTTTCAGGGCAGGTCTGCAGGCCATTCATTCTCTCAGTTTTTGTTTGTCTGAGAAAGTCTTTATTTCTCCTTAATTTTTGAAGGATAATTTTGCTGAGCATAAAGTTCTAGGTTGGGCTATTTCTTTCTGTCAATACTTTCACGATTTCCTAAGTATAGTGTCCCAGATGGACCAGAAGTAGAATTGCCAACTCACAGGGTCTGCCCATCTTCAACACTGACCTGCATTGCCAAATTGCACACGAAAAGGTTTTCCCAAACTACACTTCAGCCAACAATATACAGTCATGCCTCACTCAATGATGAGGACCTGTTCTGCAAAATGTGTTGTTAGGCGATTTTGTCATTGTGTGAACATCAAAGCGTGTACTTACACAAACCTAGATGGAACAGTCTATTACACACCTTGGCTCTATGGTGTAACCCCTTGCTCCGAGGTTACAAAAGCACATGGCAGGTTAGCGTGCTGAACACTGTAGGCAACTGTGATACAATGATGAGTATACATGTATCTAAACATAACTAAATGTAGAAAATGTACAGTAAAAATATGGTATAAAAGATAAGAAATGGCACACCTGTATAGGGCACTTACCCTGAATGGAGCTTGTAGGATTGGAGGTTGCTCTGGGTGAGTCAATGAGTCCTAGGAAATAACTGTATCTACACTACTGTAGACTTTATAGGCACTGTACCCTTAGGCTGCACTCAGTTTATTACATTTATTTTTCTTTCTTCAATAATAAACTAACCTTAGCTTTCTGTAACTTTTGGCTTCATAAATTTCTTTGTTTTTTGTTTTTGTTTTTGAGACGGAGTCTCGTTCTGTTGCCTAGTTTAGAGTGGCACAATCTTGGCTCACTGCAATCTCCGTCTCCCAGGTTCAAGTGATTCTCTTGCCTCAGCCTCCCGAATAGCTGGGATTATAAGCGTCTGCCATCATACCCGGCTAATTTTTTTTATTGTTAGTAGAGATGGGGTTTCACCATGTTGGCCAGGCTGGTCTCGAACTCCTGACCTCATGATCCGCCTGCCTTGGCCTCCCAAAGTTCTGGGATTACATGCGTGAGCCCCCGCACCACCTGGCATTCACAAACTTTTAAACTTTATTTTTAGATTTTTGGCTCTTTTCTAATAACACCTAGTTTAAAACATAAACACGTTGTATAGCTATGTAAAAATATTTTTAGTTTATGCTCCTACTCTGTAACTTTTTTTCTATTTAAACATTTTTATTTTATTTTTACTTTTAAAACTGTTTTTTGTCAAAAACGAAGCCACAGACACACACATTAGCCTAGGCTTACACAGGGTGAGGGTCATCCATATCACTGTCTTCCACCTCCACCTCTTGTGCCATTGGAAAGTCTTCAAGGCAATAAAACACATGGACCTGTCACCTCCTATGATGACAGTGTCTTCTTCTGGATACCTCCTGAAGGGCCCACTGAGGCTGTTTTACAGTTAACTTTTTTTAACAAGTAGAAAAAGAACACTCTAAAATAACAGTAAAACATATAGTATAGTAAATACTGGGCTGTAGGATTTTTGAGCTCGATTATAATCCTTTAAGACCACCATTGTATATGTGGCCTGTTGTTGAGCAAAATGGTGTCTTGTGGTGCAAGACTGTGCATAAGTTCTACTCCTAAACACATCACAAAACCTTGTTCAGGACTATTAGTTTTTGCCATCTGATGGAGTACAATTGTGTCTCATTGACATCTTAGCATTTCCTCAATTAGTAGGAAGTTCATCCAAATTTTCTTTTCTCATGGATCACCTACTCACCTCCTGAGGTCATTTTGGATTGCTTAACTTTTTCTGGTTGATTTGTAAGAATTTTTATACATTTTTGCATATCAATCTTTTGTCAATTATTTACACCACAAATGCCTTTTTACAATCTGTAACTTGCCTTTTCTCTTCATTTTGGTATAATGTTGTACCAATAGCATATTGTACTATTATTATACAATGTTTTGCATTTTCATGAAGTCTAATTTTTCATGTTTTTCCCTAATGGCTTGTGTTTTATATCTCATTTAAGATATTATTTTCTTTTTCATGTATTCATTATGTCTTTTTGTCATTACTGATTTAATCAGTTTTGGGGTGGTAATTTAGTTATCATTTTGCTAAATCTTGAGTTTAATGCTTAATTTATTTTATTTTATATTTTTACTTTTAGCAAAAGTTGTTTAGGATAATTTTTATTATTTTTTGTTTGTTTGTTTCCATGTAACAGGGCTTTCTTTCTTTTTCTACGTAGATTACTACTTTAATTTTATTGCTTTATAGTCAGAAAATTTGGTCTGTGTTTTTCATATTTTTCTCTAAGCCCTCATCTAAATCATGGGATCTCAGCATTTTCTACCACCCACATGGTAGAAGAGGCAAAGTGATAGCAGCACACGTGTGTGTGCTTGTATGGAGAGAGAGAATGGTGACTGCCAGACCCTAAGGGGAGTCACACACAACTTACAGTTTCTGCTGTGAGGTGCAGAAGAGGCTCACGTAGGCGCTCACAGTGACCCTGCCCACTCCAGAAGCAACTCAATCTGTGCCTGAAATTCAACTGACTGGTTAGCAAGTCACCCTTCAACATTCTCTCCCCATGTATTTATTTTGTGTTTTCCCAGCCCAGTACAATCCAGCTTTGCCCCGAGAGGCTCTGCATGGGAGAACACAGGGCATTAATCGATGGCCATGTCTACTCTCTTCAGCAGGGTGCTCACTCACAATGTCCCTCCACAGCTGCTTTGTTGGTCAGTCTCGCTGGTGATAAGCACCGCCCCATGGTAAAGTCAAAATAACCATAAGGCCTGAGACAGAAAATGGTCCACATTTCCATCCTGTGGACCTTCCTTAGTTATTAAATTTCCCTAGAGACATTATAGTCTCAACTGTAAATCTTCCCTCCCCACTGGGCAATGAATGTCCTCCAAGAAAATCTCCCCTGCCCATAACCTCAGAGGAATTAACATCCCCTCGCCCCAACCAATGGCCTCTCCTGGACCACATCCCCCTGTGGCCTGTGCAGTGCCTCTTGCTTCTCTGCAGGTCAGGAGGCTCCGAGTCAGCCTTGCAGAGTGGGAGGGGTGTAGATGACAGGAGCGGCCTTGAGTCATGCGTTGTGTTAATGCTGTCTCTAGGATACTGTATTTTCCCAATGTCCTGAACCCCACACAGTGATCTATATCCTGTTGCTTAATACATATTCATTGAAAATTAATGATGATAAGCAGCTGCTTTCTATGTCTGCCAAGTGATACATTTTCATAAGTCTCTTCTATTTTGAAAAGCAGTTGATTCATCTGTGGGAGACATCCAAGTGTAAGATAATGGAGCTAAGGTTTCTTGGTGCTGTAAAACCCTTATGTTCAAACTTCCCCTGCTTCTCCGGTGTCACCCTGCCATGGCACAGCCCCAGGCTGCACTTCCCACTGCACTTCCCACTCACACAGACCCTTGGTCAACAGTGAAGCCTCTCTGAAGACTTTATTTTCTTGAAAGTAGAAGACAGGAGAGGGTTACACTGCAGCCCTCAAAGCAAAAATATCAGCAAGTATCTCCCTGCAGCATTGCTGTCCTTTCGCCAAGCACCACATTGCACTCTTCTTTACTTGTCTTCCAAACACACACACACCATACATACCTTCCACACACGTATTACACACACATCACACACACCACGCATACCTTCCACACACGTATTACACACGCATCACACACACCACGCATACCTTCCACACACGTATTACACACGCATCACACACACCACACATACCTTACACACACGTATTACACACGCATCACACACACCACGCATACCTGCCACACACGTATTACACACGCATCACACACACCACGCATACCTGCCACACACGTATTACACACGCATCACACACACCACGCATACCTGCCACACACGTATTACACACGCATCACACACACCACGCATACCTTCCACACACGTATTACACACGCATCACACACACCACGCATACCTTCCACACACGTATTACACACGCATCACACACACCACGCATGCCTTCCACACACGTATTACACACGCATCACACACACCACGCATACCTTCCACACACGTATTACACACGCATCACACACACCACACATACCTTACACACATGCCACACACATAGCACACATACATCACACATGCCAGGCATACCTTATACACATGCCACATATGTGTTACACACATCACACACACCACACATACCTTACACACATGCCACACACGTATCACACATACATCACACACACCACACATACCTTACACACATGCCACACATGTAGCACACATACATCACACATGCCAGGCATACCTTATACACATGCCACATATGTGTTACACACACATCACACAAACCACACATACCTTACATACATTCCACACACGTATCACACATACATCACACACACCACCCCTACCTTACATGCATGCCACATACATATTACACACATCACACAGCACACATACCTTATACACATGCCACATATGTATTACATACACCTTACACCACATACCTTACACACATGCCATATACGTATTACACACACCACCCATACCTTTCACACATGCCACATGTATTACACACATCATACACAGCACACATACATACATACATGCCACATACATATTACACACAGCACACATACCTTACATGCATGCCACTTACGTTACACACACCACACATACCTTACACACATGCCACATGTATTACACACACCACACACACCACACATACCTTACACACATGCCACATACACATTGTATACACATGCCAGACACAAGCCACACAGACTACACATACCACGCATAACTTACACACACACCACACACTGCCACACACGCAGTACACAACACACATGCACACGTGCATATGCACACAGGTTCTCCTAGCATTTGAGGTATCTAGTCCAAGACTCTTCCCCCAACTCCCGAACCCCATTCTCTCTGCTTCAACCTCACTCAGGAGAAAAAAATGTTGGTAGCCATTAGGTCTGTGATCAGTGCATGGAATCACATCGTGGTTGAGGACCAGGTCCTAATTACCTCACAAAAATCCATGAGTAGAGTATATTGTATCTGTAAGCCTCAGTGAGTCACTAAACATGTAAATTGCACAAAGTGCAGCAAGATGTCGTGTGGGGATTGAGCCCAAATGAGGGAACAACAGCTTGGTGGCTCCCGTTCCACCCTCGGGAGTGCATAAGTTACGACACTGTCCGGAGGAGGGGCAGCAGCCTCACCCTTAAATTGGTTCTTCATCTACCTATTTCCAGATCATTGCAATGGCTTAATTTAAATGCATGCATGATGTGGCTCTGCCTCCTTTTACTCAGCTAAGGAAACTGGGGTGCTTCTTTCATTTAGCCACAGATAGAAAATGTGTATTTAAAAGGTGTATTCACCATATTATGACTCTGAAGTAAATATCTAATAAAAATGCCAGATTAAAAAACATAGGGTATCTGGTATTTTCAAAGCTCGCAATGCATTGGCAGGTTGATACATAGAGAAATGCATTCAAAGTGCATAAGCATACTGTCTGTGGGCTGCAGAGGAGACAATTTTTATCCCTTGGGATGTGCTGTGAGGAAGGGCTCTGCTGACTCAGCCTGTTTTTCACACCAGTGGAAATTAATCCTGGATGTCAAAGATAGGGGCATGTTCTCCCAAAGCCCAAGAGCAAGAGCAGGACATAGTTGTTACTTGTGGCTTAAATGAGATGGGTGAGTGCAGATAATGTTATCACTGAAAAAAGAAGGGATACCTGACCAGAGGCATTGAATTTTGGGAGCCTTCATGTATAATTCTGTTTTAGGGAAACAATGCCAGAATAGAAAATGACCACAGAGTACAGAGAGGATATAGAATGTACATTGAATACAGTATTCCCCCAAGAGAAATGAAAGCAAGCATGCGGACTGCAGCTGAGACTGGATACATCTACCTGTTTTTTGTTTGTTTGTTTGTTTCATGTCCCCATGGATAGATTCTTTCTCCATTTGTTTTCAGGAGGCCATTGCTGAAATATGGGAAAGCTACTGGGTGATATTGTTTTTCAATATGACATCATACTGAACTCATTCATTAATTCTAATTCATTTGTGTTCTTGCTTACTTCATAGGAGTTCTGTAACATCTATTAATAATGGAAACTTGTACTCCATTCTAATACCCAAATCTTCTATTCACTTCCTTTTTTATGGCAGTGATGAGAACATCTGATGCAACATTAAATAGTAGTAAGAGGTGTCAATTTCCATTTATTCCTGAGAGTAGGAACCCTGCAATGATGGCCTCTGTCTTCCAAGCTCACTTGCAGCTATGGTCAGTTCTGTGCATGCTCTACCCCTCTCCTCCCCTTCCTGGTGCTTTCTCCCATGCTACGGAGCTTGCTTGGCTGTGTGCAGATCTAGCTCTGAAGGGTTGAAGGATGGGCACCACTGAGGTAACTTAATCCATGGGAGATGGCATGCCCCCACCTTCTCATTCTCTGTTGGGATAATTCTGAGGAGGTCATTTCACTTCTATGCATTTACCTCTTCCTCTTTGACCCTTAATTCTTTTAATAATTTTTCTTGCCTCATTGCAATGGCTAATATCTCCAGTACAACACTCAATAAGATTGGTGAAAGTGCATCTTAGCTTTGTTCTTCCAGGCTCCTGTTGTATGTCACCTGTTCATTGAAGGCTTTTCTGAACCACTTTTGTAGACTCTGTTCTTGTTTAGCCTCAGGTTCCAGAGAAAATTGTGAAGATATATGTCCTTGAGTATTGGCCTTTTTTACAGTGTATTTTTAAATGTATCTTTTGCTTCCTGGTCTATGACCTTCTTCAGAGTAAGAGGAGACTGGTGGATTGAAGAGATGATAAATTGATCTAGATTCAAAACCCTCCTTTACCTTATTACTTATGCAAATTATTTATTCTACCCAGGCTTTATGTTTCCTTTGTAAAACAAGCAGAGTAATACATGCCTGGAAGAATATTTTTAAAACTTAGTAGTGTGAAAGGAAAATATCTTGGGGTCCGCAAATCACTAAGCTAAAGGGAAAAGTCAAGCTGGGAACTGCTTAGGGCAAACCTGCCTCCCATTCTATTCAAAATCACCCCTCTGCTCACTGAGATAAATGCATATCTGATTGCCTCCTTTGCAGAGGCCCATCAGAAACTCAAAAGAAGGCAATCACTTGACTCCTATCTACCTGTGACCTGGAAGTCTCCTCCCTGCTTTGAGTTGTCCCGCCTTTCCAGACCGAACCAATGTTCATCTTATAAATGTGGATTGATGCCTCGTGTCTCCCTAAAATGTGTAAAACCAAACCGTGCTCTGACCACCTTGGGCACCTGTCGTCAGGACCTGCTGAGGCTGCATCACAGGCACGTGTCCATGACCTTGGCAAAATAAACTTTCTAAATTAACTGAGACTTGATTTTGGGGGTTCACAGTAGCAAGGAAGTGGGATCTGAGAGATGCCCCCATTAGACATAAAGACCTAAGGAATTGTCCTGGGAGGGGGCATTGCCCAGAGCTGGCAGCCCCACGTCCCTGCTGCTGCATCACAATAGCAGTGCTCCCCAAAGCTGAAAGCCAATGTGAAAGACAAAAACAATCCCTGCGACCTCCCTGGCTCCCTGACCAGCCCTGCTCCTCTTCTTGGACGCAGCCAGGCTCGCTGCAGCTCAGTGGCTTTGTACTGTCCATTCTCTCAGCCAACAGTGCTCTTCCCTCAGTTGTATTTGCAGGACAAGCTCCCTCCCTTCCTCCGTGTCATTACCCTTCCCCTCCAGCCCTTCGTATCTCCCTTCCCGACCTTACTATCCCTCCTTTATACTTAGGATGTAATTAAAAGTAAATTAAAGACTCCTTCCATTCTTTGTCTGTCTCAACCCCTAGAATGGGGAAGCAAGAGTTTCTGTCTGTTTTGTTCACAGCTACAACCCCAGAACCAAGAACAGTGCCTGACACGCAGTCAGACTCGGTAAATGCTGAGTGAATGAATGAGTAACAACTTTGGAGCCTAATCACGGACAGAGTGTGAACCAGAGAGAGGGTCATGCTGGTGGCAGTGGACACTCAGTTTGAACTGTCAGTGAATGGCATCTTCTCACAGGGATCACACTTGCGTGATGATGGATGACTAGACGCCATGTACCTTTCCCACTGGGTGTTGGGGCTCATGCCTGAAGCCTCTTTGACTGTGTTCCAGGATAATTAGAGGAGGGACAGGCATGGCAAGTATGCAGTAGGGAAGATAATGTTCTAAGCAATTACTTGGACACATAAAGGAAATAAGATCACGTCTGTATTTTGAGAAAGTGGAGTAGGTTACGCTAGTTTATTACTCTCTCCTTATGTAATAATTATGCTCAGCTCAATACCTTACACATGGAACTCCTTCCTAATGGAGAATCACTGATTCAGAATGTTCAGTGTGGAAATAATTCTTTGGTTTCACCATGCGTGAAAACGAATAGCCTCGTATTTCCTTTACTCATCAGCATTTGGATCTGATTTCACTGACATGCTACAGACTTTAATCAGCACACAATTCAAATTGCATCTTCTGTGCCCACAGACCAAGATGCCTGACTTGGGGGTGCTGTTGATTAACTCCCACAGTTGCCCCTGAACCGGGTGTCAATGTTTCCTAGAATTTAGGTCATCGTTCTCCTTTCTGAACTTGGTCTTAGGTGCTGTCCCTGCAAAGAATCTCTCTTTTCACTTCTCTTCTGTGTCCAGGTCAGGACTGCCTGTCTTTTTATTGTTATCCTATTCTATACATATGTTCTCCCCTACCCAGAGGTTATAGTTTTATTGCTTCTTCTAAAAGAAAATGGACTGTTTTTGATGATATAGTCTAGATCAGAGGAAAGAGGGTCAGAAGTGGTGGCGAGGATGATTTGCCTTTTTCTGGAAGGAATCATCTTAAAAACCTTCCTGGCATTAGGAAAAATAGCTAATGGATGCGGGGCTAAATACCTAGGTGATGGGTTGATAGGTGCGGCAAACCACTACGGCACACGTTAACCTGTGTAACAAAGCTGCACATCCTGCACATGGACCCCAGCACTTAAAACAAAAATAATAATAATAAAAAACATTCCTGGGGCTCACTCTCCTGTGTGCCCCGTCGAAGAGCGCCCCCACCCAGCTCCGTGTTTCTCCTGAGGGGTGCACTGAGAAATCCCCTCCAGGTCAGCACCATCCTTCGGGTGAATGATTCTGGCATCTACGATCTGTCTTTAGGAATTCCTTCTTCCACCTGGAGTGTCTCCTCCACATTAGGCCCTGCCCCTCCTGGGCTGTCTGTGCACTGATCCCTCAATTGCTCCCACGGGAGGTGTCCGTGAGTTTCCTGCGTGAAGGGCACAGAACATTCTGGAGGAAGCAGGTGAGGGCCTTCACTAGGGGAGATGGGGACACAAGAGAGGCTGGGGCTAGGGCCAGCCCTCCTGAGAACCTGTAGGTGGAAGACTCTGCTCCCTTCCCTCCTCCTTGCCAGCTCAGCCACGGGGCCTCCGGAATAATGAGAGACAGACCATCCCCAGGCTGGAGACTAAGATTTTTCCAGTCCCATAAAGGAGAAAATACAATCAAAAGCTGCAGATGACATTAGGTTTGGCGCATGTGTGTGACCACTAATCAAAGCCATGTGCACTGCAATTACAACTTTAAAAAGCAAAACAATCTCCAATTTGTTTGCAAAGATGCAAGGCAATGTTCATGCTTATGCAGAGCCTACTGAGGTGGCTAAGGGGACCAGGGACCTTCAGAGTCTGTGGTGGGGAGAACCCTGCTGCCTGCATACTTGTATTTTATTGGCCTTGTCGGCATATGCTTGCAATTTGCAGACATCATTTCCTCTTTCTTTCAGGGGGATTTTTTTTTTTTTTTTAAAGAACTGCCTGTGATGTTTCTTTGCCGTGAATCATGTCTATATCCCAGCAAAGGATAAAAACCAAAGCCACTAGAGCAGAGTCTTTGGATTTTTCTGAATATGGAAAGCAGCCATGCATTACATTGAAGCATATTCCAACGTCAGGGAACAGAGTGCTGCTTCCTGTCCATGTCACCGCAAACTCCATGCTGAGGGTTACTGTGCCAAAGGACGTGTTAGGATGCCACAACGGTTCTCATCTGGTCCATGATACTCGTAGGCTGATGTAGTACACTAGACAAGGATGGGTCTTTCCAAGTTACAGAACTTATTTTGCAATATTTCCTGGGAAAGAATTCTGTTACAAGTTTTAATTAATGTAAGAAATGCTCTTACTACATTAAAGCAAACTGTACATGAAGCAGTGTGTATCTGGGTGGTAGAGGACAATTCTGCCAAAAATAAGATATGTTCCATGTAATACTGCGAAAATCCAAAATGCACCAGCAGCCCCCGAACCAAGTGTTTCCTGGGAATGTCGGTGCAGTGGGGGAAATCCTGTTGTCCAAATCTCTGCTCCTTCCTGCCTCCTCTTCCACAGTCTCATGAAGAGTGTCTCTAATTGAGTGTGCACACGGTGCCTCATGTGAAAATACATTATTAGGATGCTTAGTGGAATAATACATATCGGTTGCATGCAACTGGGTAGATGAAACATCTCTTTTTGTGTCAAAAAAGAGTCCAGAAAAGAGGGATTATTTGCAACTTTCTAAGGAGCAGTTTCACAATCAGTTTGCATGGATTTTTATGTCAGTTTTATCTGGACTGAAGGGCCGGCGACTCCAGCCACATGGTGAGCACTGGTCTGGTTCATGCATCATAATCACAACACCACGAAGCTAATCAGTGACAGTGACACTGTTTGGCAGTGACCCTGCCCATTTCGCAACCTCGTTCCTCCGCCTGAGTTCCCAGGCTCAGAGGAAACCGTCACCCCATTTTACTCTTGGACTATAAAAAGCACACTTGAATATGAGTGTGCATACAACTCTTGACAAAAAAGAAACAGGATTTGACATGCTGTTCTGTAGCCCTTTCAATTCAGTGTAATATTCTGCAGACAGCTCTCCAGGTGCAAGGTGTGCCTCCACATCAGCATGGGCGTTACCTGCCTGCCATCCCATCACCTGGCTGTGCTGCTCATTTGGTCAAAGCTGAAGGTTCAGGACTCCCTCCTCCAAGGACCTCCCAAGGCTCTCTTGCTACTTTGTATTCCTAATTTTATGTTGTTTTCTTAAATAGGGCTTCCTAACATGTATCCGCCTCATGCCCCACAAAAAAATGTTTTCAGAGCCATTTTCCATTTGTTTATCTGCACCATGTAATTCCCTTCCACTCCCTATCCTTTTTTTTGTCCCCTGTTTTCAGGAAGAAACACACCAGGTCCTGTCACGTGTCAATCACACTGGGAGAGTGCAACTTTTCTCTTTCAGTGTGGGGAAACAAGCAGTGCCCACCACATGCAACAGAGGGGTCCCTGGGTGGGTTCAGCCGTGCTGATGATGTGGCTCCCAGGATGACATTCAGGTCCTGTGCGCCCTCATTGGGATAGGTGAAATGAAACAGCATGTCTAATAGGAGAAACCTCTACTTGGAGGCTCTATAGGTGGAGTCGCAGAATCAATGGTTCTTGACCCTGGCTCCACTGAAGCATGGGAAGCTTTTAAAAACACCGCACCCTGGTCTTGCCCCAGAGCAAGCAAATCAGAATCCCCAGGCAGGGCCCAGGCATCAGCATTTTTTAAACTCTCCAAGTAACTCCAATGGGGAAACCAAAGTGAGAACCATTTATACACGGAGGCTCCGCCTGCTGCAGAGAAGCTAGTGGTGTTCACAGCAGCCATGAGACACTGTCCCGGGATAGCGGAAGAAGGGACAAAGTCAGTGCAGAAGGCTCCCAGACTTTGTTCTCTACCCACCGACTGAAGGTCCCCTTCTAAGCTTTCCCCAAGTTTTCTAGAAGGAAACTGAGAAAGAGGTTTTGCCGCTGGAAAGAAGAGAATGGACTGAAGATTTATCATTCAGATATTCATGTACATAGACCACAGCCTCCTGTGTGTTGTTACAAAGCTTATGATTTTCTAAGGTGTTCTCTCTAGTTCTTAACAATGAGGACACCTGCGTTCCAGTCTTTGGAGTTGTGAAGTCTAGCCAACCTCAGAAAGCTCAGCCAATTCAAACAGATTTCATTCTAAAGTAGCATGGAACATTCTTCCTCCTCACCCAGAATTAGGGGTGTCTTGCCTTTGGTAAAACCGATTATCAAAGCAGCTTCTGATTTGTTTCAATCACCAGCGGGTTTGAAGCTTATTAATCGGTCACCGCTCTAGGCCTTTCCCCTGAGGATAATCCTGAAACCATCAAGCTGGGCACATCCAGGGGCCATCTCCTTCTTTTTCCAGTTACCTCCTCTGTGTAATTGCCTGTGTGAACACTAACTGGCACTGGCTGGGGGAGAATCCATTCTCTAGACATTTGATATGTTACTCAACCCTTTGATTCATCTTGATTTTTTTAGGATCATTAATAAAATAAAATTCCCCCAGAAAGAATGGAAACCCTCCCGGTGTGCTCTTTGATTTTTAAAGTAGGACGCAGAATCATGTTTCCAGTCCATGGGGAACAGCCTCGGGTCTCTGGGCAACGCTGCTAAGCAGAGAAAAAGCTTTGAATTACAAGAGTTTTAGTGCTGGTTTCAGAAAAATGTGGGAGCAGAGAGGCCAACTCGAGAATGGGCATGTTTCACTCAAAGCCCCATCTGAATCGAAAGCGTATGTGATAATGACTCCTTTTCAGCACTGTGGCTTTGGTGACTTTTCCAGTGAGGAGCTAGCTAGTTCATGGTGGGTTCTGTTCACAACGAATTCAGATTTAGAAACCAGGAGGAGGTGAGGTTTGACAGCAAACATTTGGTCACATTCATGCAAAGTTACAGGAGTCATCAAAACGAGGCTTTATGGTGAGAATTTTCCATCTCCTTTAGAGGCAACATTAGATTCTTGCTAAAGAAAAGAGAAAGCACCTTTAATGACACTAGTGGGGTAATATGTGGCTTCGTTTGCCCTCCTTTCATCATAGAAACTCGGATAATTTCCTAACGCTATCCAAGACAGGTGCAGTTTCCTACTGCACAGCTCCCAGAAGCCACCAAGAATGGCAAGTCTCACAAGGCATGACTTTCTCCACAGCTGAAGGATCTCTCCCACGCCCTGTGCACAGGCGCAAACCCCTTCCTCGCAGGAATACTTCATTTCCTGGCACGTGGCTGAGCCAAAAGCCCAGATGTCACCCAACACTTACAAAAGCCGACCCACTTTCACAGCACCTGTGCTGGATGCCGCCGGCCAGGGTCCCATCGCTGCAGAGAGATGCATCTTCACCACGTGCATGAAAGGCCAGGGTGGCTAGGGACTGGGGCAAATGACTCCTTCATGCTTCCCTCCTGACACACCGACTCCATGCTGGGAGTGAATTAGTTTTTATTGCTGTCTGGGATATTTTGCTTCCCCGATGCCTTTTGCTGTTTCTTATATCAAGAGTGTCACATGCGTGGTGAGAGGGCCTCCCTCCCTCCAGATTTGGTGAGAGCAAGAAAATTATTATGCATGAGATGCCCAGGACAGGACAGAGCCTGCAGACAATTCCAGCCCCCCGGGAGGAGGTCTGTGATACAAATGAAAGAACAAAGCAAGGAAACAGACTATGCAGATCAAGCCAAGAGGCCGAATGTCCCATATACCTGCTACCCTGACCCAAACTTCCCCGGGGGACATCAGCGCCTCCTCACGGAGCAGCACCTTGCACCTGTCCTCCAGTGTCACTGCGACATCAAGGCTCGGGGTTATACAAGGAGTCCAATCAAATGCAGACTGTGGCAGGTCCAGACTTTCCCTCCTGACCCGGGGTAGCTGGTGGACTGGGAGAATTCAGCTCTCCAGTTCAGTGTGAAGGCCAAGAGTGGAGCTATCGATTTGGGGATTGAGGTAAACTCGAAAAATGCTCCCCATGGCCAGGTGCAGTGGCTCACACCTGTAATCCCAGCACTTTGGGAGGCTGAGACGGCGGGCAGATCACCTGAGATCAGGAGTTTGAGACCACCCTGGCCAACACGGTGAAACATCGTCTCTACTAAAAATACAAAAATTAGCTGGGAGTCGTGGCACGTGCCTGTAGTCCCAGCTACTCGGGAGGCTGAGATGGGAGAATTGCTTGAACCCCGGAGGCAGGGGTTGCAGTGAGCTGAGATTGTGCCACTGCGCTCCAGGCTGAGACACAGAGCAAGACTCCGTCAAAAAAAAAAAAAAAAAAAAAATTCCTCCTCGCAGAATTCCACATCCTAATCCCTGGACCCTGTGAATGTTACTTTGTGTGCTTTCCCCCATCCCCAAAATAAGCCTCTTTGCAGATGTGATTAAATTAAGAATCTTGAGATGGGGAGATTATCCTGGATTCACTGGGTGGGGTCTGAATGCAAACACAAAGATCTTTATAAGAGGGAGACACAGGGATACTTGACACAAGAGAGAGGAGAAGGCCACGTGAGCATGGAGGTTGGAGTGATGCAGGCATGAGCCCAGGAGCACTTGAAGTTACCAGAAGCTAACAGAGGCAGGGAGGAATCCTTCCCATGACCCTCCTGGGGAGAACAATTCTAACACCTTGATTTTAGCCCGCTGATCCTCATCACAGTCTTCTGTCCTCCACTATAATAGGAGAATAAACGTGTGTCATTTTAAGCCACCAAGTGTGTGGGAATTTGTTCTGGAAGCTGCAGGATGCGAAGGAGGACCACACAGGATAGGTCCCAGCACGGAGCATGGGGAGATCACTTGCATTTGGGGGGATGATGGTGAGGACGCTACAGGAAAAAGCCAGTGTCAGAAACTAAGCGGTCACAGAAAGACAGAAAACAGGAGCAGGATTACGATCTCTCTCCTCGAGGGATCCAGCCCAATCCAGGTCTCCCCCGATCCTCTCAGGAGCCTGGTGATGGGCTCTGCGACCGACTGCCATGCGCCAAATCCTGGTTCCATCTCAACCCAAATGGGTACACTCTGGGAAGCTGCATGGCCTCCTGGCCTCAGTTCGCCCTCGAGAGGAAGCTGGTGATACTAACAGCTCTCGTGAGTGCTTAAGCAGCAGCTGAATGGCTAACTGCTGAAGGGAAAAGCGGCTCTCGTGAGATGGGAACAGTAAAGTGATTTGCAGATGATAGAAGCAGCTGGTAGTGCTGAGGGACTGACTCTCAAGGAGCAGGAGTGATGGCTGGGAGGTGGCCTTGTAGAGAGGAAGCTACTGGTGCCACTTCATTTACAGCTCTGTCCAGAAAATTCTCTCCCTTCTCTCTCATGTCTCATGCCTTGGAGTCAGGAATTGGAGACTTCCACTGACCCCTCAAAGACTTCTGTGGACCCTGCTTCCCCAAGATTCCACCTGGCTGGGCTAGCATTTCCCCCCACAGGCCGCTAAACAGGCCCCTGCCTGGTGCTGCTCACAAAAGGAACAGTTCTAGGGCTGGCCTCTGCTTTCTGAGCTTCCAGGCTTCCTACAGTGAGATGCAGTTAGCCACCCTGCTTCGCCTCAACAGCATGGTAAGGGTTAAGGTGCAGCTGAGAGTTTCAGGCAACCCATGGAAAAGGCATCACTGCCCTTTGGGTATCTTAAACGTGGGCAAGGTGTGGGCCCTGAGAAATGGAATGGGACAGGGCTGATGGGTCTGTAAGTGTGAGTTTCCTGCCTGAGGCTTGCGAGCCACAGGTCACGGCTCCACGGCCCCTGTCTGGGGAATGCTATCATCGCAGACTCAGGGAGGATTGCTTTGCCTTGCCTGAAAGCAAAGCCATCTGAGCTCACTGCCCGTTCGCTTTCCCCTTCCCTTGGAACTTGGACAACTGCTCTTTGTCCCTTCGTTCTCTGGTTTTGAATTGCCTGGAAGTCTTTGGCAAAGTTGCTGAGGAAATATCATTTGATTCCCAGAGATAATGGAATACCCATAATGTCCGCAGAGGGCTACTCAGCTCTTAATTCAAATGCCAACAATATAAACACTTCCATCCTCTGTGTTGAAGTCTTCAAAAGCAAAAATAGTTCCTCCTTAGGTCAGCAGTCCTTAGCTTGTGGTTGCACCCCCAGTGGGAAGTTCCAGTCACTTACAGAGTGGGAGGTGGGTGAAAGATTAGGAACAAATGTCCGGACTCTGTGGACTGGGAGAGATTCAGCTCCACAGAGCCCCAGAGGAACCAAGGTTCAGTGTGACTCATCCCAGGGGCAATGACAATAGCCAAAGGTCTGTGACCGCAAGGCAGCCAACCGGGTGACTCACCCTCGGGACCTCCAGCTATCCACCCACAGCTTCTTGGTTATGGAGTCTCCCCCACCCCACCCTCAGAAGGACCAGCCAGACAGGGGACCACCACATGCTATTTCCCACAGTTCCAAGACGGTACCCACAGCTCAGAGCCAGAGCCGGGCACGTGCATGAATGTTTTCAGATGACTTTTTTTTTCCACTAAAGAGTTAAATGCTTGAAAGTAAAGCTCAGGCTTGGCCAACTCAGTTTGGAGCAGCAAGAAATGGAAATGTTGTGGTTGTGTTTAGAGGGTAATTTTATTTCCCTCAGTGAAATAAGCCTGAGTATACCAGCTTTGGGAGGGCTGTGCAGGCCATAGAACTTTCTGGAAACTTTAACAATCCCCCTCAAAGGGCAATATTTCCTCTCCAGCCAGCCGGACTGGTCCTCCTAGGGCACTCCCAGGGCCCAGCTGCCTCACTGGTGGTGCGTGTCCTCCCGGAGGGTGGGAGACGGGGAGCCAGATCCTCTGTAAAGATGCCTGGGGAATGCCTCAGGGTCCCTGTGGAGTCAGCTCAGTTCCTCTGAGTTTTCTCATCCTGAGTCCTACCCGCACATTTGTATCTGTGTGGAAAAGAGAACAAAGGAAAGTCACTAACAAGGAGGAAGGCAGGTTCAATCCCTGCTTGCCTTCCACCTCCCCTCTTATTATGTCTCCGGGCACCACCACAGCTTGGAGGTGAGGCTTCCCAACGACCAGTGAGCAGAAGCCGGTGCTAATGAGGGAGGCAAGTCTGGGACCAGGACCCTGGAAACATCACCTGGAAAAAGGGGCTTCTGAGGGGACCTGGGTGAGGAGCACATGGTGTCTGCTTCAGATTCTGAAGCTGCTTTGGGCTCAGGTGAAAGACATCGTGGATGGTGGAGTGGGCAGTGGGATGCAGAAAGCCAGGTGTTCAGCATCCTAGCTCCAGGGTGACTCTTGCTCCAGCAGCACAGGCCTCCCAGTCAGCAGTGTTTGGTTGGCGAATGCTCTCGGACTTCCCTCTGAATCCTTGGAGACTTAAGACAGTGGGGGGCTTTGGTATTTGTGACTTTTTTCCAATGTCCCCCAACCTTTGTGAAGTACCTATTGTACGCCAGGTGTCGTTCTAGGAGCTGGGAAAACAACGGCCACAAACCAGAGTCCTGCCATTATTGAGCTTACACTCTAGTCAGAAAAAACCATAGTGAAAGACAGCACGGTGGGTTAGTAAATTTCAGCATGTCTTTATCAAAAGTCACACAGCTCCTTCGGAACTCTTTGGTCTTGCTCTCAGGGGCCCAGGAAACCCTCCTCTCATAGGCTCAGAAGTGCCTGCTCTGCTCCCACTGCCTGGCCTCTCACCACTCTCGGCACCCGGCAAGCAAAGTTGTGGCCAATCTGGGGCATTGTCACAACCTGGCCAGGTGTGCACACCCTCAGGACAGTGCTGACATGCCGGGCCTCTGCCACCTTGGCCCCCTCCAGACTTTGGCCACCGATGAGCATGGGAGAGAGGCCGAGGGGGCACCAAGATGGCTAGACATGGGTCTACAGGTTCCCCTTGGCATGAACACCCTGGGCACTGTGGACAACATGATTGATGGCAGCAAGAGGCAGACAGGCTCCTGGGTGGAAAGGGGCTGGTTTCTGGTGAAGCCCTACCTTCAAATCAGGGATGGCCTGAAGCATGGGGGCCGGGCTCTCAGTTCCAGGTAGAGTCCGCAGACAGGAGTGAGAACTGATGGTGCTTTTTCTGGGCCTACCCCTAGCCACCCATGGACCAATCAGCATGTACTTCCTCCCTTCTGAGCCTGTAAAAACCATGAACTCAGCCAGACTAGAACAGAGGTCAGGACTACCAGCTGTGGAAAGGAGCTACCTACTGTGAGTCTCCTCTCCGTTGAGAGCTGGACACTCATCAGGAGGACCTGCCTGCAGAAAAGAGCTACCCACTTCAGGTCTCCTGAGAGCTGTTCTGTCACACAATGAAGCTCCTCTCCACCTTGCTCACCTTCCAGTTGTCCATGTACCTTATTCTTCCTGGACATGGGACAAGAACTTGGAACCCACCAAATGGCAGGACTGAAAGAGCTATAACAGAAACAGGGCTGAAACAAGCCCCCCTGCTTGCCACATTAGCAGGTGATGAGAAGGCAAGAAGAGCTGTAACCCTTCTGGGAGCCCAGACCTAGGGGCTCCCCAAGCCAGAGTTGTGACTCCCTCTTTGGGGCTCTGCAGTTTCTGGCATCTCCAAGCTTCCAGGCACCACCATGTTCCCCTTGTGTAGATGCAGGCGCTCACAGCAGAAGTTGCGTGCAGTACATCCAGTCTAACTGCAGCCTCACATGGAGCTGACACCTGTGCTATCACTTCCTGCCCCATCACAACAGCTGGTGTGCCTGGCTGTGTGCAGTGACTGGACCCCATGCTCGCTCGCCCACACACCCCTTGCCACACTGCACCTGGCTCACCCTAGGCAAGTGTGGAATCAGGGCCAGTAGCTTGGGCCGAGCGCAGCCTGCTGGACTGAGTGGGCAGAACAAGCCCGGTGGCCATGAGCAACACTCAGGCAGAAGGTACCATCAGCCACAGAGGTTTCTGGCTGACAAAGCAACACCCTAAGGATCCTGTGACAACATCAAGGAGAGAGAACAAAGAATAACCAAGAACAATTCCCGGGTTTTTGGCTTGAGCAATTTTAAATTATAATTACATGAATAACAAAAAGTGGTGCCTGAAGTTGTTAGAGAAAATGTTAATTTTCCCTATGTTAATTTTTAGGTTTGATTGTTAGTCTTTACCAAGTCATTGATGACTCAGCATAGGTGCCATTGACACTGGGATCCCGCTGGGAAAACCATGTTCTAAGAAAGATCAGATTCCCTCCTCTAAGTCAAAGCAGTTAAGGTTAATTTGTAAAACACATCTTTGTGATAATGCAGCTAAATTATGTAACTCTTTTAATGAAAGCAAGCCTGGAAGGAACAGATCCCTCCTCCAACCTCCAGGGACTGTTACTTAACTTCTTTACCCATCTGCTTCCCCTCTCTAAAACCAAAGGTTTAGTTTGATTTCTAACTAAAAGGCAAATTGAGTTAGAGTCTCACACACCCCTCCACTAGATAAGCTAATAAATAGTAAAAGAGCCCTAATTTTAAAAACAGAGAGAACAGAGACAAGCTGGATTAAGTCCAGAATGAGTGATGGAGAGTAGACCCAAGGGCTGAAGTCTTTCTTATCCTTATAAACCTGTGCCCAACCCAGAGAACAAGGCCCTTCTTCTTGTTGGAGGCTTAGAAATATTTCTGCTGACTCCTAGACTTGATGAGGAGGAAATAGCATGGGAGGAGGTAGTCTGGAGTTGTGGAAAATGCATGGAATTTGGAGCCAGACGTAATTGGGTTCAATCCTGAGCTCTGCCTCTTATCAGTGATATTTTTGAGAGCGCAACTTAACTTCTCTGAGCCTCATCTGCAAATCCAGATTATACAACAGACCTTATGGGCTGTTACCATGACTCGTGGGTGTGTATACAAAGTACTTAGCATAGTGCCTGTCATGTTTGAATATCTAATAAATATTCCAATTCCACTCCAGACTCCCCAGAGGACTGCAAATTAATGACAGAAACCTAGAGATTGTGGAACACAGGAGTAATTTTAAATTTCTTTTTCAGATGGGAAAACCTCTTTGCAAAAATTCATGAGATGTCTAAAAATATGTACACATAACATTTATTGTCCAATGGAATTTTTAAAATCAAAGTAGAAATCAAGAGACATCTGTTTTTCTGCCATGGAAATACCATAAATATCTCCTTAATGTATGTCATGAGCATAAGAAAGAGAAGTTCACAGCAAATGGATGGAAATGTAGATACAAGCAAATTAACCCTGAACCTCAGCTTAGTAAGTGCCCTAGTTCTCAGCAGTCCTTCTATTTGTCCTAAGTTCCTCCTCCACACCATTTTCTCCACATGGTGAGATGAAAAACGTATGGGTCAAACAGGACTCCTAGTTGGAGAATAGACAGTTTTTATGTGAAAACTACCTTTTGTAATTTTCTTATTTCTGTAAAATATTACTATTTTTACATTGAAGTATGTGGATTTTATCTACAATTTGAAAGCAGAAATTTCAGCCAAGTTTAAATACAAAGAGAACTGCCTATCAAAATAGTTTAGGTTCATTAACGGAACACATGAATTAGCATAAGTGTGATTTTTTAACTGGGCAGAAGGAGCCAAAAAGTTCATGTGGAACATCCTCTGGAAACCTAAATCTAGGGAGATTCATCCACAAACCTTTCTACTGCATAATCTCCTGTACAATGTTCCTCTTTTGCCTTAGATCATCTGTACACTTTAGTACCCAGCTGCATGGCATAGATGACTGTTCCCCAAACTTGTCCTGATTTCCTATCTCCAGCCTGTTTGCTCTACATGGGAAAATTAAAAGCGCATGGGATTTGGAGCTAGACAAATCTGAATGCTTAGAATCAGACTTCTCCTTGATTTTGGTTAATTATACAACCTTTCTGCAACAACTGCTACTGCTGCATAAGATAACATGTTAAACTTCTGTGGTTTATTTCAAGTATCATGTCCCTCATGCTCATGAATCTACATGTTGACTGCAGCTTAGCTGATAGCGTGGGACTCCGTGGGCAACCCTGCTTCACGCTGTGGTTCAGCTGGGCATGGCTCCGAGGTCTGCCACGCATGTTTTATTCCAAGGTCCAGGCTTTACGGCGGTGGCCACTCAGGGGAAACTCTTCTAATGGCAGGTCTCAGTGCATAAGAGCCAAGTAGACTGCTCAAGCCTTGAAGGCTCATTTCATATCTGGCCACGTTCCCTTGGCCAAAGCACGTCCCATGGCCAAGCCCAACATCAATGTGGTGAGGAAATATACTCCTCCCAAGGCGCTGGATGGGGGCAAAGTAGGTAAATCTTTGAGAACAATAATGCAAACTATCAGACTGCTTAAAGCCCTTCTGTGAAAATCGGAGACGGCACTTCCCACCTCCTAGGGCTGCTGTGTGAGTGCTGGACAGATATGGTGTCTGTCCAGTGGGTGAGGTCAGCATTGTACTGGTCTAGTTGTCCAAACACAGTAATAATGAATCAGCTGCACCTACACACGGAGCTTTCATGATTTAATTTCCCTGAGGCCTTTTAAAGACATGCATCTGCTGCAGTGCCTGGCGGTGCTCACTGGGCTGAGGTCCACCCTCCCCTACCAGCTCTTTCACTTTGTTTATATCTCCTTACCTCTCCACCTGACCCTCTGTTGTTAGAGGGATTTGACAGCTGAAGTTGCTTTTTAACTTTTCCTTCCTAGGAGCTAAAAAGGCTGGGGCAGATTTTGCTTTGGTCACTTTCTTTCTTCTCTGAAATCTATCCCAAGAACAATGTTCATTCGAAGCACGTCTTTGAAAGTTCGATGTAAATTTGGCAGCCAAATGGGTTTCTTAGAGAAATTATATTACCGTTTTAATAATGGAACGTTCCACAGTGACCTCTTTAAAACTTGCCTTATTTAATTCAGAGAGGTTTAGAAATGAAGCTGCTTTAGAAAGAGACCAGCCTGTAGTTAGCAGCCACGAACATGACTACGAGCTCTTTGGCTGGGGACCATGTGAAGCCTGGTTTGTGAGGACGATTGGCTCATTTAAGGGGCAAGAAACCAATGGTTGTAGAATTGCTGGTGAACCAGTTAGGAAGGATCTTTCCAGTGCTCTGTGATTGTCGGCAGTTCTGGTGCAGGGAGGCAGAGACTGGTTTTGATGCTGCTCCTATTACACCAGAGTCCGTAGCTTTCAAACCATCCTCGTGTGGAGGCGCTGAGGTCTTTAGCTTGAAGCTTTGGTTGGACAACTGTTTGGAAAGTCTAAAATCAGGAATAGATGCAACCCATGAAGAGTATGGTCACAGTGAGTCCTCTACCCAAGCCCGGAGGAGGGGGCCTGCTCGCCCCAGCGAGGAGTGAACGTTTGGATGCTGCAATGGTCATACGGAAAAGAATGAGGCTCTTGAGCCTTGGGGGGTCAAATCTTGTCTCCCCCCAGGTGATGTTGCGCAGTCTCAGATATGCCACTTAATTGCTCCAAACTTCAATTCCTCCTCTCTAAATGAACATACTAAACTTGTGGGAATTTGAGGTTATGCAGTGAAGCAACCACACAAGCCGCCATCCCAAGAGGCCATAAATCAAAGGTGTAAAGACCCAGTTGTTGGGATCGTCCACCTGGATCTATCTCTCATCAGCTGTGTGGCCTCAGGAATGTGGCTTCACCTGTCTGAGCCTCGGCCCCTGAGTCTGTACAATGGAGATAATTACATCATCTGCCTTACAGGTGTTTGTGGAGGTCAGCTAAGATGATGAGGGACAGAAAGTGCATGGCAGGTGCACAGCACGTAGTCAGTAAAGGGGAAATCTTACGACATGGAATGCTGCCTGGAGGAGGAAGGGCACAGACAACATATCAGACATATCAGAGCTTGGACCAGGGCTTGGACCACACTTCACTGAGAACCAAGGGGTCCTGGTGGAAGGCAGGCTTGACTCAGGTGGCCAGACAGCTGTCTCAAGAAAGGCTTCTCCAGGTTGCACTGCTGATAGAAGACAGAGCTAGCAGGTTTGCTCTGCCCCCTAAACTAGGCTTATCTCCTGTACAGTCTTTTCCTATGCCTCAGGGGCCACATGACATTGAAGACAGCCCCTGAGTGCAACATCATTAGGACATCCATGCAAAGCTGCCCTGAACATGCATCTCGAAGACCATCTGGGAGCCTGCCAGAGCTCGGGCAAAAACCTGTGGAGAGTGCCCACATAATAAGGCAGAGGAACTGTTTTTCCACGGAGATGGAGTCCGACTGTGTCTCACTAAACCCTGATGCCTTGTTCTAGAAAAACATTCCCGGCCTTTTGTTTCTCCACTTTCCTTGGAGAGAGGTTGCTGCCATTTCCCTCTATTTTTTTCCCAACATTTATCCTCAAGCAGAAACAGTGACATGCCAGTGGCTGCAGCCTCACACTGGGGGTTTCCATTTCAGGTGAGAGGTGGGGAGCATGCCAAGAAATGCCAGCCCCCAGGGCGAACGAGGGAGGGCTAGCTGGGGAACACTCCCTACCCACCACCCCTGTCCCACCCATAGCCACACCTGGAGCCCCAGAAGCCCGTCTCGGGCTAGAGCAGGGGCCTTTCCAGGGAGCCGAACCCTGCAGGCATTTTCATACTGCGACCTGATGCCTTTCAAGGGTTGTGCTCCTGGGTGACTCTAGCTCAGCTACACCTAGACTGTCTGTCGCTGGCAGACTCACTCCTTCAACTGATACTTTCTGAATTTCTATCAGGTTCCTGGCAAGACCCACCTAGTCCCTGCCTTCATGGAACACACGGGCTGGGGAAACATTCATTAGTCAAAAAGTCATACAAATAACAGAGCAATCAGTGTTGGGAAGAAAAGTACAGGGACCCACGAAGCCATCTAACAGGGGTCCGGATTTATTGCAGGGAGACAGAGAAAACTTTTCTAAGAAGGTGGAATTTTGACTGAGGCCTGGAGCGTGTGTTCCTTCATACAGTGTGTGTGCTTGGTTTTCTGGAACAGAACCGAAGGTGCCAAGCTGCCTGAAGAAGGTTTACTGAGAAGTGCGCCCAGGAGACCACCATGTAGGGGAAGGGGAGGCAGGAATGGACACAGAGGGAGCTGGCCCATGATGAGGCTGCAAATAAAGCCCAACAAAACCTGCGGGTAGCTCTGCAGTTGGAAAGGTCTTTCAAGGTTGTCCCAGCTGGGGCCAGGGATTGTGCCTCCATGTCCTGTGTCCCCAGGCTGCCAGGCATTGGCTGTGGAACACCTTTGGGAGCAGGAGAACCCTGACTCAGACAGCTCCCAGGGCAGTCCCCGGCAGGGCATGCGGCCAGGAGCCATCAGCAGCCCATGCTCCCAGCAGCGGGGGCAGGTGAGTCCCTCCAGGAGACTAGTCCCACGGTGCCACTGCATCTAACAAACCCTCCCTGAGACCTGCCACGGGCGGGATGCTCTTCTTCATGTCATACCGCAGCTGTGAATAGAGAGAAGGTTTTGTGTCCTCACACCACTCACATTCTGGGGGCTGAGCTGGAGTGAAGCGGGCCGCAGAGGGAGAAAGCACCCCGAGAGGTAAAGCCAAATGTGTGCAGGCGGAACCGGGCAGCCGGCAGAGCCAGTCATGACCTCTGTAGGCCTGGCACATGTCCCTGGTCTGTGATCACTGGAGTGGCCCAGGGCAGGGTCCTGAGACTGCTTCTCTGTCCCTTCTCCCCTAAAACCCAGATGATCTCATCCAGCCTCAGGACTTGGAATATGCTCAAGGGCTGATGGTTCTCAAGTCTTAGCCCCCGCTCCTTTCCCCGACCCCGCCTGTGTCCACACCTACCTGTGTCCCCACCTGCCTGTGTCCACACCTACCTGTGTCCGCACCTGCCTGTGTCCGCACTTGCCTATGTAATGCCCCTTCTCTGATGGGCTCACACACACACCACACTTAACAAGTGCAAAACTGAGCTCCTCATCACCTATCCCTGCAAATCTGCTCATCCCGTAGCCTTCTGCTTCTCAGCTGAGGGAAAATCCATTCTTCCAGGGGATCCGGCCAGAAAGCCTCACTTCCACCCTGTCATCTCTGCCTTCACATCAAATCCGGAATCTGATCACCTTGCCGTCTCCGCCACTTCCACCCCAGCCCAAGCCTCCATCAGCGTTGGCTGTGGCCTGGATTCTAACTACAAACTTCTTACTGAGTTCCCTGTTTCTGCCTCTGCCCCCATCAGTCTGTTCTCAACCAACGTTCACTGCGATTCTGCTACACACATTTCAGGCGATGCCATCTTTCTCCTCAAAACCCAGCAATGTCTTCCATTGCATTCAGGAAACAGCCAAAGCCCCTGCAGTGCCCCACACCGTCCTGCTGCCAGCACCCATGATGCTCACCTTACCTCCTGCAACCTTCCTTCACTCACCCACTCAGGCTGGGAGCTCGCCATGCGGCTGCTCACACATGACAGGTGCAGTCTTACCTCAGGGCCCTTGCATGGGCGGCTCTCCCAGAGCATCCTTTCCCAGCCGGCAACTTGGCTCCTTCCTCCCCGTGGCAGGGCATGCTTAGAATTACTCCCGGGTGAGGGCTCCCTCTGCTTCCTTGCTGGAGTTGAAACATCACCCCCTGCCCGGCACTTCACACCCACTTTTCCTGCTTGTTGTACTCAGTTATTTTATTTATTGTCCATCTTTCCTATTAAAATATAAGCTCCATTGAGAGGAGAGGAATTTTAAAACATGATTTGATTCCTATTCTATTCCCAGTGCCTGAGAAATCCCATAGTGGGTTTTTGTTGTTGCTGTTTATTTATTTATTTATTTATTTATTTATTTATTTGAGACAGAGTTTTGCTTTGTCACCCAGGCTGGAGTGCAATGGCATGATCTTGCTCACTGCAACTTCTGCTTCCCGGGTTCAAGTGATTCTCCTGCCTCAGCCTCCCGAGTAGCTGGGATTACAGGCGTGTGCCACCATGCCCTGCTACTTTTTTTTTTTTTTTTTTTTTAAGTAGAGACGGGGTTTCATCATGCTGATCGAGCTGGTCTTGAACTCCCGACCTCAGGTGATCTACCTGCCTCAGCCTCCCAAAGTGCTGGGATTACAGTTGTGAGCCACCGCGCCCAGCCAGACAGTAGGTTTTCCATACATGGTTAGTGTCTAAAAGAATGATTCGATTGCCTAAATCTCTACCCACACGTTTCTTTGGGGGAAATGGCAGCATTTGAACCGGAGCCCCATACCTCACGTGAGCAGGGGGATGTGCTCTACAGCGGCCCCTCTGGACAGAGCTCAGCATTACAGCACCCGGGACCACCAAGTGCTCAGGATCTGCCGGAATCCAGGATGCACCGCCTTCTTGTTGCTGTTTGGTGACTGCCATGGGGGAGATTTGGGCTGCCTGGAATACTTTTGGACTGTTTCACTGAATGGACTTCATGCTGAGCTCGGACAGTTGGGGCCCAAGTTTTGCTTGAGTTAAATCACGGACAGAACTTAAAGATGCCTCCCAGACCCTCACTGCCCAGCCGCTGTGTTGAAGGGGAAGGTGAGGCAGCGAGGGAGGTATTTCCCAGCCCCAGTCTGGTCATGGGAAATCCCAGCCCGTGGGCGGTGGGAGTAAGAAAGAGGAGCCAGCTCCCAAGGAGGGGCTGTTTCGCCTTCTCCGCATCCCACAGGCTGGTCTTAATCACAGAGAACTTGAAAGGAAGAACAGTCAGTCCTGCGAGCGGATGGGACAGCCCAGCCCGCAGTGGCAGTGGAGCCGCCCGCCGTGAGGGCCGTGACTGCTCCGGCCCTCGGCGTAGATCGAGGCCAGACACTGCCTTCACTCTAAGTTTTATACAGTCAGAAAAACAGATTCCACTTTTACAGCAGAATATATATATATAAATTTCTAGTTATGAGTGTTCTGAAAAATAGACTATTTCCTCTAGTGAAATAAAAAAGGGGAATTTGTCAGCCTTTAGCTGAACTTTTCTGAAAACAGCTTGGTTTGTGAGCTTGCATATACGTCCAAGAACAGATATCTATGAGGTCCAGCCAGCTGGCCTTGAAAGAAATCCTCAGGGCTAGATTTACAGAAGCTTCCTTCTCCTCCTGTTAACAAGATAAGTCGGCAACTGGCCTTTTGTGCTTCCTGAAGATGGAGAGCGACTTCCAAACTATTTCTTTTCTGGGATTCTGTCGTAACACACATTTTATTCTCAAAACCTATGAAATTAATTTTTCCAACTTGTCTGACACCCTGAAACACAGAACCGAAATCAGATATTGAGGCAATACCGGAGGCACGTGGACAGCTCTAAGGGTGCTGCTGCCTCTGCCTGGCTGAGAGCAGAGAAGATCGTTTGTCAGGGAAGGCCCTCACGTGGACGGGCCCTGCGGGCGCAGAGCACAGCCTGCTGCTCAGGGGTTGGGCTGCCTCTCCCACTGGTCTTCTAGCCTGGAATATTCGCTCCAATTCTCAGGAAGCAAGGCTCCATCCACCTGACCCAAGAACGCAAGAGTCTTCCCAGCCAGGGCAACACCCACTGACTTACAATCTGGTCCTGCTATTAAGGGACAAAATGTTTTCCTTATGATCCCAGAATCTTGGCTATTTCTCCAATGAGGAGCTAAGATCTGAGAAGACTTTCTATTCAGATGTTGAGAAGAGTAAAAGCACAGGACTGTGGCCTGGGCACGTGGCTCACACCTGTAATTCCAGAAATTTGGAAGGCTGAGGTGGGAGGACAGCTTGAGCCCAGAAATTTGAGACCAGCCTGGGCCACATAGCAAGACCCCATCTCTACCAAAAATCAGAAAAATTAGCTGAGTGTGGTGGTGCCAGCCTGCGATCCCAGCTACTGGGAGGCTGGGGCTGGTGGATTGCTAGAGCCCAGGAGGTCAAGGCTGCAGTGAGCTGTGATGGTGCCACCGCACTCCAGCCCAGGTGATAGAGCAAGACCCTGTCTAAAAAAAAAAAAAAAAAAAAAGATGGGACTCCATACCTGCAGGAAGGCCCTGGACGTGGCTGAGGACACAAATCCTTCAGTCCACCCTGATGAGGTGGTTTCAGGCAGATAACGAGGGGGCTTCAGCCTCCAGCCATGCTAGGGAGGCCCAGGAGAGCTGCCTGTGGCTTTTCTCCATCATCCTCACTCCAACCGCCCATGCCCATAAATTATTGTAAATAACATCTCAATATTCCAGGACCAAGGACTGTTGTCAGTAGGTGCCTACAGAGTAACAAATGCACCTCCCTGACCTCAGAGATGATTTGCCTCCACTCAGGGAGAGCCTTTCATCCACCAGGCTCCAGGACGCAGTCAACAGTAAGGGGAAAATTTGTACCCTCCCTCAGTTACCTTGGGGAGCTACAGGGGACTCCATGACAGAATTCCAGCCCTCTGGCCGTTCAAGACCTGATTTCCAATGGGAGGAAAAGCTCAGGCCTAAAGTTCATCTCCTGTATTCATAAGCATGAGTGCTGGATTTTCTCAACCTCTGTGGGGAGATGATCCTTAAAAGTGCGATTTGACTTCTTTAAAAAGGCGAGATAGTGAAGCCCCAGACGGTGCAACTTGCCTAAAATAATACAGTGAATCGCAGAGGGAATAAGAAGGAAAACATCATCCCCAGACTTGCCGCCCAGTTTTTAGCCCAGGAGAATATTTTTCTTTTCTTACTAAAAGAAAGGCATGAATTAAAAGCAATCCACATAATCCTATGAAATGTACTTCACTGAGAATATTGTTCTATTTAAAAAGCATGAAGTGGTGGCTCTAGGAGAGAACCTGTCCATCTTAAATGCCTTTATATGGAATAAAATTAGATGGATTTCACAGGTGGAAAAAAATTTTGAGCACTTACAGACTAGTTAACTTTTTGTTTATTCAGATAGAAATATTTCAACTTCCTATCAAACACAAAACATCATATGTGTAAATAATTTCTTTACCAAATTGTTAACATTAACCATATAAAAGGTACTCAGATATGTTGTTCAGAAATGGAAGAGAGAATATGCACAAACAAAACTGGAAATAAAAGAGAAAAATCACTAAGTAAACCTTTTGGGTCAGAAGATCGTTTTGCACAACTCCCTGCAAATAAATCAGGGTTAATATGAGGTTTTGACTTGAGGAATTTTTCTACCCTGATGATATTTTGAATAGAAACATTCAAATCAGAGTCACAAGAGCACTGATGGATTTTTTGTGAAATAGTTATTTCCTAGAGTGAATTCCGTTAGAAATATAATTCTTTGTTCAATTTCCTATACATCAAAATTAAATGCTTTTCCTTTTCTCTATTCTCATTTTACTGAAACAATTTTTCTCAAGGCCAATTTTCTTCATTTATGTGGAAGGGTTTATCATGAAGATCACTATCTGAATCCTCAACTAACATTAAGTTCACCTGTCATTGTTTCTGACATTATACATTTGCCTTTTGTGGCCATTATCCATTGTTTCTATCCAGTTTTATTTTTCTACCAAATTTTGAATGTCTAAATTTAGGAACGAAGATTTGTTTTTGCAAATCTTAAAATTTAAAAAAAAAGCATAAAGTGGTGTCTCCAGGACAGAACTTGCTCGTTTTAAATGCATTTATATGGGTTCACCGTATTATTTTAGGTGCGTTGTGCTGCCTGGGTCTTCATTGTCCCGCCTTTTAAAAGGAGCCGAACCACACTTTTTTTAAGGATCATCTCCCACAGAATGAGATGATGCTGTAAATGTTTCTATTCAATGCTTCAGTCAATACCAACTTTTACACTGTGTGGTTTTAGCTGTCAGTTTGATGTATATTAATTTTTCAGCAAATGTTATGACTATGAATTAGATAAAGGACTTCTGTGAATTTGAAGATCTATAACAACATTTCAAGCAAGGTTTTTTTTTTGAGAAAGAGAAAAGATTAAGATTAAAAGATGAAGATAGAAGAGAAAGGGAGGGAGCTGGAGAAAAACCAGAGACATACATAGAATTTGCGTTAAAAGAGAGAGAAAGTCTGCAGATAGAGTGAAAAATCTGTGGGGCTAAAAGTATAGTCAAGAGGCAGGTTTTCATGTTGGGGTGAAAAGATGGAGTCAAAAGAATGCTTTCTGCTTTATTATATCCACTCAGTGATACAGGAAGCACATTGTTTCCTTAATGTTTGTGATAACATATTCTCCTGGCTCTCTGCCTGACTTTATTGACATTTCTCACTTTCTTGTAGGCTCATCTTCTTCTGCCTAGATATTTAGTACTGACTGCTGAATGCTTGGTCCTAGTTTCTCTCCTACTCAGAATACACAGTTCACCGTGGCTGAGCTCATTCATATCCATGACTACAACAGCCTTGAGTTTGCCTTACAAATATTGCTCAAATCAGTTGAATTCTCTTCGTCTCTATTGGCACCGCCCTGGTCAGTGTCACCCAGCTCATTGCTCACCTAAACTCCTGCAACAGTGTTCTACCATACAATACCCACCCACGTCTATTTGATTCCCTGCTTACCCATGCCTGCCGATTCTTCACCACAGGGTGGCAAAATGAGCTTTCAAAACCCCCTTTGGAGATTCCAGTTACACATATGTTGGAAGAATATTTGAAGAAATATATTTGAAGAATAATATTGAAGAAATGGATAGAAATTATCAAAACAAGTGAAAACAGAGACCCAAGAAGCTCAATAAATTCAAGAACAAAAGCCATAAAAAGAACTACTCGCCAAGATAAGCTCAAATTGCTTTAAACCAGGGATTTAACATGTCTAAAGGCAGCCAGCTTTTCTCATCAGCCAGAATGATCTTATTTCATTTTTACCACTGTCCCAGGACCTCAGTGAAAATTTACCCAACATGAAGAGCACCTTTGTCCCTAACATTACTTATAATTGCCTCTTAAATAAATCACAACATGTCTTGGAAAATTGGAAAGTAAGTGTTGGCTTTCAAACAGCTCTCTCTAAAGATGTGCACAGAGGGGATTAAGGGTGAAAGAGAGAGGTAACAGTGAAATACTGAGGGTGTGAGTCCTGTGAGACAAACAGAAATCATCCAGCGGCTGTGCTTATTCGCCCATCTCAATGTGAAAAACAATAGATCCTTTTCGTTCCTCATTTCTTCATAGTCAAAGAAGATACGCATAAGAGATGTTGAGTTTCATCAACAACGTGGTTTGAAATTGAGTGTCTTAAGTATCAGGGGATGTGTCGGACCCCGTACATGAATTATCAGATTAAATTTCAAAAATAACTATTTGGTGAGGACATAGTTACCACCTCCATTTGCAGGTGAAAAAATAAAATCTTGGGAAATTTACACAACTGGTTAAAGATAACACATCTGAAAGTGTCAACGTTTGCATGAAAACCCAGGTCCGTGTGACATCAGAGCCTCAACTCTGCACTCTGGATGCAGTCGCTTTGAGATCTGCAGTTACAGGTGTGCTATCTGGTGCTCTCGTGTCTCGTATTTATAGACTTTTCTAGGATATATGAAAATACAAAGTACTACTCTGGAATAGTTGGTTAAATTCTATTTGGATAACAACATTTTAATAGCAAATATCCAAGTTCAGCTCCTAAGAAGGAAGGCTGAACACCCCCCAAATTAACCCGTGTAACTCCCTTTTCAAATCCATACTCCTTCTCCTTCGCCACATTCCAGACGGATCTCAAATGTGGAAGATGGAACTGAAGCCCTGCTCACTGCTGGGCTGAGCATCAGGCTGCATTCTTGAGGAGTGGCCAGTTTATTTCCTGACCTGAAGTAAGGATATCTTTTCATTTTTTTTCTCTTCATTTCCTCAGTTTGAATACTCCCAAGAAGAAGAGCAAATCCACGTGTTGGTACAATCTCTTCTGGAACAAAGGAACTGGAGCAGATGGGAAGTATTTGATAGGGAGCTGCTTATCCTTGCCAAATAGCCTCAAAACAAATCCTTAATGGTGGGTGTTTTTCTCTGGCATGTTCAACAATGACTCCACATCCCAAGCGATCTGTGCCACTCTCTCGTCCACACCACGGGCTTCACACTCTTCTGTAGCTGAGGGTTTCGTGCCCTCTCCCTCCTTGCTTCTGCCTTATCAAAACCTGGTCTCAGAAAAAGAAAGTCTGTTCCCGGTCATTTAGTATAAATTTTTTTTTAATGTCATTGCCCCTTTTCCCTTTGAATTAGGCAATTCAATTTCCTCTTTGAGTTAGGTTTGGTAAAAAGTTTTGTCTCCTGTGTAAATAGTTTAGCTGTATGCTAATTGGAGGAGCTACCAAGTATACCAATGGTGGCCACTTACTGCATTCAGTAAGGGCCTCCTCTTTCCACTCCCTTTGTGACTAAGAGGTGAGGGAATCAGAGGTGACTCACATTAGGCTTTTACTCTATATCTCAGTATACTTAAGAATGTTGACCTTAATCTCGGCAAGGGCGGAGAGATGCATGGTCCACAGCAGCGCATCTGCAGAGCCTGGACAGAGCTGACAGCACGCAGAGCCTCCATAACCGGTCAGAGGAACTGAACTCCTGGCCCCAAAATACCCTATACACAGCAAAGGAGAGGCATGGGGATGGGAGGTAACCTCTTCTTAGAAAAGCAAAATGATGTGCAAAAGAGACAGAGACATCCTACTAAACTCTATTTACTTTTCTCATATTTGAGGGGAAAAAAAAATCTGGAAACTATTCCCTGAAAATTAAGGCCTGGACCCAAGTGGAGATGGAAACCTTTGATTCCAACTGACCCTACTGCTGTGTTCACAAGGATGGAACCACATGACTGCTCCGGGATCCCTGAACACATAAGTGGGGAAGTCGGAGAATTGGGGGGAAAGGAGGTGGGAGGTTATGAGGGGAAAGGGATGGACTTCTTTGGAGGCTATTAACTCTGTGTCATTGGCAGCAGACGGGCTCAGTGCACACTGAGAAGTGGCTAGGGGATGGTGCTTGCACCCCAAACTGTGGACAGCCAGTCAAGTTACACTTAACTGATTATTTCTTTAGATATTATTTGGCCTCTTGGTTAGATTGCCAAGGGGGAAAGGTCGTGTACTGTACGGGAAATCCAGGAAAGGTTTCTCCTGAAGTTTTTCCTGCAGGCTGGGCCAACACTTGGGTCCAAAATTTCTGGACTTCTTGGGAAGCGGTGCATTCTTAGAGTCTCTGTCTTTGTTTGTTTGGATAATAAGCGTTTAATCAGAAGACACTACTCTAAATGCTTTCAAATATTAATTGGTCTTCAGAACCTACTATTATCACCTGCATTTTGCTGATGAGGAAATCAAAGCCTAGAGACAAAAGCCAACTTCACAAGAACACAGCACTAGTAAGTGGAGAACCGGGATTCAAACTGAGTCCACCCTTGTAGCTCCCACGCTGCGCTAATGTTCTCAGCACTGGATCGTAGATGCCCCCGTCCACCAGGTGAAACGTCTACCCACTTTGTTCACCTCCACCAAGAAAAAGCTCTTGTTCTTTTGTGACCACTGGCAGAGAGTTAGTCCATTTGAATTTATTTCCATGCAGATCAGTCAGAATAGGCTAGGTTATTCTACAGGTACGACTCCAAACTCCAGTGACTTACAACTCACTAGCTAGCCAACAAGCTAAGTAAGCAACAAGACAGAAAGGTCACTAAGTGGGGCATTGTTGGTCTTGGGCAGGATGTGGCGGAAGCAGTCAGTCCCCCACCTCTGTTCCCTCAGCCCTCACTGTTCCTTTCCACGCGGACAGCCTTCTGTCGCAGGGGCTTACAACCTTCCTCCTGCAGAGAGTCATGAGCCAGAAGCATGTCCATCTGTGGCACGAGGCAGGCCTGGAAGCCACCCTAAGCCAACGGTGTGTGGGAGGTGGTGGTTCAGTCCCCAGGCTCCTTGCCCTCTCAGGCAAGCTGCATACAGCTTCCCCACGGGGCTGAGTTTCCATTGCTCACCATGGAAACTTGCTCACTAACATGTCCTGTAGCTGCTTCTTCCATGTCCACAGTGGACTGTGAAGTCCCACAGTCCCACAACGTGCCCCTCTCTCCTGTGCTGGACTTCTCTGCCCAGTTGGTAGAGCTGAGGAATGTTGCTGAGACACAGTCGTTCCCATGTAGATCATCCTGGACATTCCAGCTGCTTGTGCAGCACACGTGTGGCTATGGTTATGACACAGAGGGGGACATCCAGAACACGACTGACCTCGGAGCATGTTCTCCCTGAACCTGTAAACCTATGAGTTTGGATCTGGATGTTTTGTTCTGCAATGTTGCAGATCATTTCCCAGAAACTGGGAGACTTTTTTACATAACTCAAACTTCACTTCTGTGCTGGGGAGAGTTTAGTGATGAACAAATAGCACATGCCACAGTTCTTCTCATACTCTACCTTTATCTGACCTAGACCCCGTGGCTGTGGGGTGGCCATGTTTCCCCAGGTGGAAGTGACAAGTTTTCCTAGCATTTGCTGTGGGCAGAGCTGGCAGTGAACTCACCATCTCTGTCCAGGACCTGGGGGTTTCTTGTATAAGCAGCACCAAGGTTTGGGCTTTTTCTGTCTTGGAAAAAATCATGATTAAAAACCTATTAACTCCAGGAATAACTGTAGATTTTTTTTTCCCACAGCCCTTGGCCTGAGGAATGATCCAGTTGTAGCTTTCCTGACCTGACCTCAAGAAAGATGCAAGCCGCCTGTATGACACCAAAGCTTCGTTTGCTCCCACAGCTCTTACCCGCGACTTTCCTAACTCCCAAGGCATCCCCTAAGCTGTGGAGGACTCCAGCAGTGAGTCATCAGTGATCCGAACTGTCTGATCTCTTGCTATGTTTGGGGCTTTCCCTCTGTCTCTGAAGACTTTTAGTGGCATCCCAGAAATTAAGAACTTTCCCCTGTGCTTTATGTTTTCTAATATCACATAGCAAAGATCTACACGGCAGCATTTGAGTCCAAATGCTACTGAATCTTAATGATCACTTGTCAATCTCTACGTGTCATGTGGAGCATCACACAGAGCAACAACAAGTGCTCATTCTTTTCTGCTAAGAGGATCCCTTGCATAAGGACCCCTTTTCCTCATCTTCATTTTGAGGGATGTTCAAAAAAGTGTTTTCAGAAGTCAGTAAATGGACTATGAAACTTTTTATTTGTGTATTTCTTTATTTTTATTTTTTTAGAGAGAAGAGGTCTTGCTATATTGTCCAGGATGGACTTGAACTCCCAATCTCAAGCAATCCTTCTGCCTCTGCCTCTCAAAGTGCCGGGATTACAGGCATTAACCACCACGCCTAGCCTGAATATACATTTTTTTTTTTTTTGAGACGGAGTCTCGCTCTGTCGCCCAGGCTGGAGTGCAGTGGCTGGATCTCGGCTCACTGCAGAATATACATTTTTTAATTTGAAGATTTTACTTTTATAACTTTGACATATTGAAAAAATAAGATGGCTGTAAAGTTTTGTTCTCTCTCCCATTGAGAGACAGAGTCTATTTCTCCCTGGAAGCTAAACTTGGTCACATCACTTGTTTTGGCCAATAAGTCACTAGCAAATATGGCATGAGCAGTAGCTTGAGAAAGGTTGTCCCCTTAGGGTTTGTCTTCTCTTGCTGACTTTGGAACTCAGCAGCCATGGGAAGAAGGCAGGGCTGGTCAGCTAGAAGCTGGACTTATGCCATCCCAGTCAACTGCCAAACACGTGAGTGAGGCCATCCAGGATCCAGTGACCACAGCCAAATGAGAGGGCCATGGCAAGTCTAGTAGAAGAACTGCCCAACTGTGCTCAGCTTGAATTGCCAATCCACAGAATTACGAGCTAACGAATAAGTGTTGCTTTAAATCACTAAGTTTTTGGGGGTAGTTTCCTACTTAGTGAAACCTGAGATGATGACAGCATAACAAAATGAACATAAGCATCTCCTGGAGCATGTGTATAACTACCTTATGCTGACGGTGTCACACGCTTCCTATGTGCATGTTTGAGATTGTGTCTATGATCTTATTAATTGCATTCAATTTGCTTATAAACTAATGAGATAAGAGCAGTGCATGTAACACATTTGTTCCAAGTGAGGTAAATGAAGTCCCAGCCCTTTATACAAATGGGGTAAGAGGTGAAATGGGGAAACTGGGAGAATTGGTGAAGAACTCAGTCATAACGAGTCACACAATTTTTCCACAAATCGTAATTGTGTCCATGTGGTTTTATAAAGGAAAGTGAGCCATTAAGTATAAGGAAATTGTACCTATGCTTTTATTTTTACATGTTCATGTGCTTAAACAACATGCTAATAAATGCATATTTAAATAGCATTAAAATGCAAGTAATTTGATACATTTGGAGAGTCGGCAAGCATTTTTCCTTTGAGAACAGTTCTTGCATGAGTCAAGATTGAAGAACACTACTATATTGTGTAAGATTAACTCAGGAAGAGACAGCAGCCAAGAGGCTCCCAGGGAAGGGAATGGGACCTGGGCTTGGGCAGCTGGGTTTCATGTTTATGTTGGGTCTTTCTCGGTTTTCTCCATGGCTTATAAAGTTTGAGATGCAAAATCTGTTACATATACCCCTCATTATCATCTACTGATGAACACATCTATTATAACCTTTAATGTGACCAGTTATCCAACCTCTATTAGATTAAATAGTCCCCACAAATCCAGCATCTGCGCCTTTCGCCTCACAGCTTAAAACTGGATTTCCTCGTTTTTGCGCCTTGGCCTGCAGGTTCACACCTTCAAAGCTCCCATGACACACCAGTCCCTCAGCCATCCCTGGAGGCTTCCCCGCTGACTTGGCCCAGTTCACCCAGCCTCCAGCAGGCTTCCCGCCTTCCTCTTGTAGTCAGCCTCTTGTCCTAGTCTCAGAAGCAGTGGGGTCTTCTCCAGTTGTGAAGGTTCTGCCTCTTCTTGAGGATGTGGTGTCTCCTCTGACAATCCTAGGTCCGTTTTGAGATCACTCCCTGATCCCATGTCCTTCTCTCTGATTAGGGGCTGCCTGTGGTTCATGTCTTCCTGACAGCTCACTTAGGTGGACCCTTGCCGGAGAGCACAGGCCTCCTCTCCTTCCCTGGGCCCCTTCCAGTCTTCCATCTTCCACCGCTCACAACCCTGGACATGGCACTATGTTGCTTGTGTGCCAATTTTACATCTCATTTTGAGCTAACACATTACTTTTTTTAATACATGCTTTGGATTTTTTTGAGTGAGGGCCCCAAAGTCATGGATATGAAACCAATGAGATCTGGGTCTCCCAATATTAATCACTGTTCAGACAAAGTCGAGCCCACCTTCTCTCCCAGAGTAGTCACATCTAATGTCCAACTTGGACCTAAACTTGACCTCTCCTGCTTCCAATGGGCACTGGAAACATCTTACCTCCTCTGGGCCCTACTTAGTAACCTACTCATCAGGGACAGAGTGAACATAGGGTTTATTGCATAAATCAAGACACTTTCGGGGATGAAAGGGAATATAAATAAGTATGCTGTGACAACAGGTACAAATGAAGACATAAGGTCAAATAGGATATTTGTCAGATTCTTAGTCAGCGAAGGCTCTAGAAGTTGCCTGTTATTTTTGTAATCGAGGTGAAATTTATACACAGTAAAATGCACGTAACTTTAGTGTATACTTCATTGACTTTTGACAAATCTGTGGAGCCAATACCTCATCAAGATAAACCATCTCCATCCTCCAGAGAGTTCCTTTATGTCCCTTCCACTTAATCTCTCCCCGTGGCAACCACAGTTCTGAATTCTGTCATCTTCTTCTTGAGATATGCTAAGGCTTTCTAGATCTTCTATTTTCATTGACTTTTAATTCAATTCTGTTGTGACCATAAAACAAGCTCTATAACATTTCACTCAAAATTTTTATTTTGACTTAGTTCATGGCCCAGCATAGGGCCCTTCTTGGGGGGGGAAAAAAAAAAAAAAACCCCACATGCATTCAAAAGCAATATGTTCTGCAGTGAATAGACAGAGTTTTCTATACATGCCAACTGATTCAGGTGATTTGAAAGTATTGTTCAAAGAATCTATATCCTTTCTGATATTATGTCTATTTTTTCCAAACTGTCACACTTTGCTCATACGAAGAGCAGCTGTTTTGAAGTTTCAGGTTCCCAAGTGAGTCAACCAACATTTCCATTCCCTGTCCTTATATTTATTTACCTTAGGCTGTAGAATTGTGCCAGATGTTAGTCATGTCTCCGTCTGGAATGTATACGGAGAGACATCCAGCACTCAGAACTCCTAAATTCTAGACCACCTGTTTACACAGGCAGTCCTGTAAAATGAACAGTGATGCCCAAATCCTGCGATTTACTCCTTCTCCCCACTGTGGCCCTTCCAAGGGAATGATTCACACGAGGATCCACAGCCAATGGGAACAGCACGGGGTCAGGAGAGCCAGAGATAGCAATCTTCCCCAGCCCCATGAGATGCCAGGATGCCCTCACTGACACCGAGTTGGAGGATGTGGCTTAGGAAAGGTGCCCCCACCTCACATCCATTGCCTGTAGAGGAGACTTGAAGTCCACCTGGCCAGCTTGGAGGCAGAACTGAGCAAGGGACCCTGATCTAAGCTGCCTGATGTCCTTGACTCCCAAGGCAGGAAGGCAGAGGAAGAGTGAGGCAAGGGGAGCCTACCCACCTCTACTGACCCATATTGTCTGACTCAGTGTGGGCTTCTGTAACAAATGCCATAGGCTGGGTGGCTTAAACAGCAGAAATTTACTTCTCATGGTTCTGGAAGCTGGGTCAAAGTGCCAACAGTCAGTTCCTGGTGAGGGCCCCTATTCCTGACTTGCAGACAGATGCCCTCTTTCTGTATGCTCACAGGACAGAGAGAGAGAGAGGATGCATGCTCTCTCTTCCCCTACAAGCACTAATCCCATCATGAAAATGTCACTCTCATAACCTAATTAACCCCCAAAGACCCCATGTCCAAACACAATCATACTGAAGACGAGGTGTTCAACATGTAAATCTGGGGGAGACACAAACATGCTATCCATAATACCTCATCATATGACAAATGCGTTCAAAGACAGTTGGGATCTGACCCAGTAGTTGACCCCTCTCCAGTTAAAAAGGAGCTAGCGAGGTAACAGAGAGGGAGAATACTTCCTTTCTCCCACTCCCAGGCCTCAACATTTCCAATGAGGAGACACAGGCAGAACTTACTGCCTCCATGGACCAAGAGAGAAATGTGGGGAAAGGAAGAGAGAGGTTAACCTTTCCTGGTGGCCCCTACACTCCTCTGATTCTGGTCTCTTGTCACCCACTGGGCTCAACAACAGCTGGTCAGAAGGCTACTACTAAACTTCCTTACGGGTGAGTCCACATCACCGTATCAGACCAGACCTGCTCCCACCTGAGGGGTAACTGTTCCGCTGTCCTCAGAACCTTTTGAAATAAGTCAAAACAAGATATTAATTAAGTCTATGTCCAGATCATACCCCAAGTCAAAAGTTTATTCATTTTTTCTTTCTTTGCCATGTCCTTCAACATACACTGGGTTAGGCAGTATACCAGATGCACTGTGCCCTGCTTCATACCCTCTCAGCCCACTTCTTAGTCACCCTCTGTGGCTTCTCTCTCCCTCCACAGCTATATCACATTTATTTGGCTTTTTGCCACAGGGCTAAGATGTGGGTGCCTGGCATTCACCTTTGCTTCAACCTGGAAGTGCAGTTGAGTTAACATCCCCAGGAGGAAACCTTGACCCATAGGGAATGAGAGCTGATGCATAATACCCCCTATCCATCTATCCAGCAGACAATTCTAAGGCCTATTCTAATGACTTCTCAGAAGAGTCTGGTTAGATCAAATCCTAATTACCCATAATGGTGACCAACTTAGTAATCCCGCCTGTATTGGTTTTTTCCTCCTTCTCTGGTTCATTCTACTCTGTTATCTATCATTGCTAACTGGGATCACATTTCTGATCTAACTACTTGCATGCAAGCCTTGTCTTAGCTCTGTTTCCTGAGAGGGACTCAGATTAAGATATACAGTGATGTCAAATAATCATAATACAATAAAGTATGTTCCAAACTTAAGTAATATGGACCTTCTCTTATTATTCTTCCCTGGGAAACAAAATCCAAATAAAATATTCTTCATTTTATAAATTAAAAAGCAAAGAAATATCTGAAATTCTCTTTTCCCTGTTGTTGTTGCATAGGAGACTCATTTAGGGAAGAGTGTGAATTTCCTCTTTAGCAAGTTTATTCTAAACCATCATCCAGTAGAATAGGTATGATTTTGTTAACAACTCCAGAGTTGAATTAATCCAACATTCTGCTTTAGTTACTTCATATTTCCTTCAAGTAGAAAAATAAAACATAACAGATATAGCTAAAGGACACTCATTCCTTCCTCTGCATTCCCTCCCTCTCCACAAGTAACCAATTTCTGAAATTGTTATGTATTCTACCCCAAAGTAAATAGTTTATATGTAAATGATAAGAAGAGTATCAATGAAAGATTTTTGCAGGAAACAGGATGATGAGACATTATTATGTGTTTGCTTTTTCTAAGTTTCAAAGAGTCCAAAATAACAAATATGAAAACAATACTATGAATGTTGACTATTTCATTACTACAAATATTAAAATTCAGTTTGAATACTGAATATTTCAAAATGTGAAACCGTGGGACAAATACTAAACCCTCATGATTTATAACTAAATTTGTACTGCACAGCAACATCATTTCTCCCAAGAAATGATAGTCCTCTATTGTTTTGCCAGCTATGAATACTAGCAGAGACCTAGGATTATTGGAAGAAACAGGATAGACGTTAAACGAAAGAATAAAAAGAATCTTGACTTGAGCCTCCCTTGGAGGTCAGTTGTTCACAATCAAACCCAGACGGAAGAAATATGCCATCAAGAGGTTGGTTTTGGATATTATGGCCCCCCAGTTCCTTCCATAACAAAAAATTATGCCCCCTCTTTCAGATAGTGCCATGTGGAACATAATTTGAGGCTACTTTCTACCAAGTTTTTGATGTAGCCAAAATCTCATACATTAGCATTCTGTAGCTCTTTCAGAACTGAGGTTTTTGTTTTTGTTATTTAACACTGACTCTGTATTATTTGGAAAAGAAATATTACAAACCAACCAACCACCCACCCAACCAACCAACCAACCAACCAACCAGCCAACCATCCAACCAACCAAGATAGAACATGTCAGCAAGAACTATGTCAACCCAGCAATGCCATATGAACTGTATATAAACTCTAAATTTTGTGAAATGATTCTTAACTAGAATGAAAAGTCTGCCTTTCTAAGACTCTCATACCAAGCTTGGCCAAGAAGATATAAATGTGATATACATTTGCATACTTAATGATAGACCACTAAAACATATGAAGCAAAAACTGACAGAATTGAAGGAAGAAATAGACAGTTCTACAATAATAGTTGGAAACTTCAAAATCGCACTCTCAGTAATGGATAGAATGACACAAAAGATAAAGAAGGAAATAGAAGACTTGAATAACACAATCAACTAGCCATAACAGATATACACAGAACAATCTATTCAACAACAATAGCATACACATTCTTCCCAAGTGCACATGAAATATTTTCCAGGATATGCCATATGTTAGGCCGCAAATTAAGTATCAATGAATTTAAAAATTGGACAGTTTGATCCACTTACACTTAAAGTAATTACTGTTAACTGGGGACTTCTGTCATTTTGAGATTTATTTGAGATATCATTCAAAATATATTCTCCGATGGCAAAAGGATGAAGTTAGAAATCAGTAACAGAAGTAAATTGGAAAATTCACAAATTTGTGAAAATTAACCACCACACTCTTAAACAACAAATTGATCCAAAAAAAAACCACAAAAGAAATTAGAAAATACTTAAGCTAATAAATATATCCATCACCTCTCATACTTATTTCTTTGTGGTGACAACATTTAAAATCCACTATTTTCAAAATTTTGAAATATATGATACATTATTATTAAAGTATGGTTACCATACTGTGCAGTAGATCACCAGAATGTATTTCTCCTGTCTATTATCATTTGTTAATTAAAAATAAACTCTTCAAGAAGAAGATACTTGGAGACAAATAGAAACAAAAATACAACATAACAAAACTTATGCAATACAGTGAAACTAGTGCTAAGATAAATTTGTAGAATACTACCCTGCTCTCTTTTGATTACTATTTACATACAATATCTTTTTCCATCCTCCACTTTCAAACAATTTGTGTCTGTGGAACTGAAGTGAGTCTCTTGTAGATCATGTATAGTTGAATGATGTTTTTTTCCCCCTAATTTTGCCAATCTGTCTTTTGATTGGACAGTTTAATCCATTTACATTTAAAGTAATTACTGTTAAGTGGGGACTTCTGCCATTTTGAGATTTATTTTCTATATGCCTTTTTTGTTCATCATTTACTATATTACAATCTTATTTTGTGTTTAATTGATTGTTGTAGTAAAAATGTTGAATTTCCTTTTTCATTTTGTTTTGCATATACTCTATAGCTATTTTTTGTTTACCAAGGGGATTACAGATAACATCCTAAGGTTATATCCTAAATTTTAGCATTCTAATTTGAACTTATACCAGCTTAAAAATCAGCTGCATTTCTATATATTAATGATGAATGAACTGGAAAAAAATAGGAATACAATTTTCATTAAAGAGAATAAAATATGAACTAACAAAGGAGGCAAAAACTTGTACACTTAAAACTACAAAGTATTAATTTAAAAAATGAAAGAAGACATAAGTATATCAACTATATTCATGGATTAAAAGACTTAATGTTGTTAAGATGTCAATAATGTTGTTAAGATGTCAATACTACCTGAAGTGATCTACACAGTCAATGTATTCCCTACCAAAATCTCAATGACGTTTCTGAGGAAGTAGAAAAACCCATCCTAAGAGTTGTATGAAATCTCAGGGGACCTGTAATAGCCAAAACAATCTTGAAAAAGTAGAACAAAGCTGGAGGACTCACGGTTCCTGATTTCAAAACTTGCCACAAAGCTATAATACTCAAAACAGTGTGGTACTGGCATAAAAACCAATAGAATTGAATAGACAGCCCTGAAATTAACCCTGTAAGTATGATCAAATGATTTTTGACAAGGGTGCCAAGACGATTCATTGGGGTAAGGACAGTCTTTTCAATAAATGTTGCTGTGAAAATGGGTATCCACATGAAAAAGAATAAAGTTAGACTCTCACCCAACACCATATACAAAAATTAGCTCAGAATGGATCAAAGACCTAAATGTAAGACTGAAAATACAAAAAATCTTAGAATCAAACATCAAGAAATCTTTATAATATTGAATTTTGTAATGATTTCTTGGATATGATACCAAAGGCACAGGCAGCAAAAGTAAAGGAAACAAATTGACCTTCATGAAAGTTAGAAGTTTGTGCATCAAAAGACGGTATCAACAGAGTAAAAAGGCAACCAACAGCGTGGAAGAAAATAATCGCAAATATATCTGATAAGGGATTATTATCCAGAATATATAGAGAAATCCTAAAACTCACCAATAAAAAACAAATAGATTTTAAAATAAGAACAGGGCTTAAATAGACATATCAACAAATAAGATATGCAAATAGCAATAAGCATATGGAAAGATGTTCAATATCACAAATCGTAAGGGAAATGCAAATCAAAACTACAATAGGTTGCCACCTCACACCCATTAGGATGGCTACCATTAAAACAACAACAACAATAAAAAATAACAAGTGTCAACAAGGATGTGGAGAAATTGGAACCTTTGTGCATTGTTGATGGGAACGCAAAATGATACAGCTGCTGTGGAAAAGAGTAAGACAGTTCCTTAAAAATTAAAAATATAATTACCATATGGTTTAGTAATTCCACTTCCGGGGATACACCCAAAAGAATTGAAAGCAGGGTATTTAAGAGGTATTTGTACACCCATGTTCATAGTAGCATTATTCATAATAACTAAAACATGGGAGCAATCCAAGTGTCCAATTATGGATGAATGAATAAGCAAAATGTAGTATATGCATACAATGGATTATTATTTAGCCTTAAAGAAGAGGGGCATTATGACACATGCTACAAAATGGATAAACAGCATGTCCCTGGTGGACATTCTGCTAAGTTAACTAAGTCCATCACAGAATGACAAATACTGTATAATTCTACTTATATGAGATACTTAGTCAAAATTAGACACAGAAAATAGAATGGTTGTTTTCAGGGGTTGGGGGGATAAGAGAAAGGAGAGTTATTGTTTAACGGGAATAGAGCTTTAGTTTTACAGAAAAAAAGAGTTATGATGATGGAAGGTGGTGATGGTTGCACAGTGTTATTAATATATTTAATACCACTGAACTGTGAACTTAAATTTTTTTGAGATGCTAAATCTTATGTGTGTTTTACCACAAAAGCATGAAAAAAGGTGGACATGCTAAGGAAAAAGAAAAAAAAAATAGTATAGTTATTTTGGAAAACAGCTTGGCAACTCTTAAAGTTAAAACACACTTACCAGATGACCCAGTAGTGAAGAGCTATTCATCAAAGTTATATACATAATTGCCCCAAACTGGAATCAATCAAAGTGTCTGTCCCTCAACTGGTAAATAAATTCTGATACATCCATACGACTGAATACTGGATAACAATCAAAGGAATGAATTCTTGATTTAAGCAGAAGAATCTCAAAGGCATTATGCTAAGTGCAAGAAGCCAGAATTGAAATGCTACAAATCTGATTCCATTTACATGACATTCAGGAAAAGGCAAAACCATAAGGACAAAACAGATCAGCAATTGCTAGCCCTGGGGATGGGGAGAAGGATTGAGCAGAAAAGGGCTTGAGAGAAATTGAAGTATTTCTATGGTGGACTATTTCTATGGCAAGAGAAATATTCTATATCTTGACCATTGGTAGTGGTTAGTCTACTGTACACATTTGTCAAAACACATAGATTTACTGTGTTTTTTTAAAGTGGTAAAATGTACAAAAAAAGAGTAGTGATGAAAACAGTAACACAGATACTACAGTTCAGAAGAAAGTCATAAATGTAAACTGTGGGCAGAACTTCATTGCTGGCTGCAATATGAAGCTATATGGGCTGGATGAAGATAATTTAAATTGTGATAATGCTCTACAAGTGTAAAACGGAATAAAAATGCTCAGTATGATTTTTATTAGACTTTCCAGAAAGTGGCCTATTGTAAAATATTTTCAACTACTGGCATGAAGCCATTCAAGTTTGAGGTTGTTTTCCAACAAAAGCACAGTGACTTTTTAAAAAAACTAATGACTTTTGAGGTTCTAGGAAACAAATAGTAAGCAACTCTTTGAGCTGTAAAATACATTTTGAAGTTAAAGACAGAGAATAAACTAAAAGCAGAGGAGTATGATCCAAAGCTGCAGTCTTGTAGCAACACAGATGCTGTTTTCTCAATTCCTGAGATTCTTGCACAATCAGTCACAAAGTCAAGGCATTTTGCTTAGAGAGAAATCTGAGATTTCTGTTAGCAAAATTCTTTGATCAAATGACACCATCTGGTGTTGCATGATATCAGTGGGGGATACCCATTAGGGTTTTGTTTTACAACCCGACAAAGCCTGTGATATGCAGAGGATCAGCTGGCTCCTGGTTGCTGTGTAGGAGGAAGAAGTCCAGGAAGACTGCTGGTTCTGTTCTCACTGAAACCCAGAGGCTGTGCAAGTCTTGATGTGGCCTGAAAATCGTTCATGGCCACAGTACTGAGAGTAGAGTCTATATTGGTTTGCAGCGAGGGAGGAACGGCTTTATTAATACAGGAGGGGAACCCTGGATGACCAGCCCACATGCTCCTGAGTTCATTCAGCCTCTGACTCCTAATTCAGTGTTGGATAAACAAGGGCAAAAATGGAAAACAAAAATCAAAGTCCGGCTACTGAATGTAATATCAGCACAACTGTCTGAAGAAATAAGCAGAGAGTGTCAGAATCTGCTTTCTTATGCTACATTAGAATAATCTTTCAACAAGAAAATTGTCAACAGGAATTTTTGAAATGAGAGATATTTAAAACCCCGTTTGCATTACCCCTGTTGTGCCAGTTCAAATCATTCTAGGATTTCAAGTGGCTTGATCAGATCGAATGGTGTATATTAGCAATATCTAATGTCTTGGATATCCAGAATCTAAAACTGTGCATAGGACCTTTTTTTTCTTTCTTTTTTTTTTTGTTTGAGACAGAGTTTTGCTCTTGTTGCCCAAGCTGGAGTGCAATGGCGTGATCTCGGCTCACTGCAACCTCTGCCTCCCGGGTTCAAGCGATTCTCCTGCCTCAGCCTCCTGAGTAGCTGGGATTACAGGTGCACGCCACAACGCCTGGCTACTTTTTTATATTTTTAGTAGAAACAGGATCTCACCATGCTAGCCAGGCTGGTCTCTATCCCCTGACCTCCTCCGTTCGCCTTAGCCTCCCAAAGTGCTGGGATTACAGGTGTGAGCAACCATGCCCGGCCAGGGTAGGGCTATTTTTAAGATAAGATACCAAAGTTTGTTAAGGAAAGCCACATGTGGGCAGACGGCTGGAATGCTGATCGTTTTACTCGTCTTTGCTCAGGTGCTTTACTGGTCAGAGAGCAAAATTAATGACTCATCATTAAACACTCAAAACAATGTCCAAATGTTGCAACCAAAATGAAGAAATACTTCCCAGAAATGAATGTATCCGTTGAGTGGATGTGAAATTATTGCAAAAGTAATACCTGTTCTTTGGAAGTGTTTTAAGCAGAATATAAAATATAAATTAAATCCCTTCCCCAACCCCCCACCACTCTCCTGAGACAACCATTCTTAATAGTTTCAAATGTTCCATTCATGCTTTTCTTCCGTGCATATGCAGATACTCACATACACAAACTCTCTCTCTCACACACACACACACAGACATGAAAACCAGATGTCAGATGAGGAAATTTTTCCTTTGGGATTCAAATAAAATTGGCTGGGGCCTCTTCCCACATGTGTTGGGAAGTCCACGTTCCTCCCAGCCAGTCTGGGAGTTCGGTGAGAAAGGGGAATGGACACCATGTTTCCTTCTGCTTCTAGGCTTCAGTTTTCACCTAATTAATTCACGGAATAGCTGCTTTGTTATCCCAAATATATTAATATTTCTCTTAATCCTCAGGTGCAAAAGTTTGAGTTAATTACTCTTTCGTTTATGGACCACTATTATAAGTGGTCTATGCTGGGTCCTCTGTCTTTCTGTCTGTCTGTCTATCTATCTATCTATCTATCTATCTATCTGTCCACTTACTTAATCTGTCTACCTGTCTACCCATTTTTTTCCTGTCTACCCATTTGTCCATCCATCCACTTACCCCTTTTTCCTCACTAAAAAATTTATCTTATTCTCCTGCCCTGTTTGTTAAACTATTTTGTTTTCCCTAATCTGCATCCTATGGTTTATGTGTGTTATTATAAAATGTGTAACTTTGCATTGCAAGTGTATTCTTAATTTACATAAATAGTTATTGTGTCAAATATCACACAGCTCTTTCCCCTTGGTTTCCACTCACCCTTGTCACTGAAACAGCACCCAGATTAGCAGATGTGCTAATTATCAGACAACTGAGGAATTGCATATCCTGTTACTTAGCCCTCTCTCTCCTTCAAAGACTTTAACATCATTTTGAGGTCCCTTCCCCCTGAGTTCCCTACAAAAGTTCTGTACCCTCTCCTGCACTTGGACTCACATGTACTGCATAGTTTATAGAGTATATTTAAAGTCTTATTCATTCTGTACTAAACAATGGCCTATACAGGCCCCTTTTTGACACTGGTGAGACATAGTGATGGGTGTCTGGAAGGTTTCCTATCCACTTACACTCTGCCCCAATCTCTGCAAGTGGACGGGGCACTGTCTGAATAACAAAGGCAATCCTGAGCAAAAAAGAACAAAGCTGGAGGCATCATGTTACCTGACTTCAAACTATACTAAAGGGCTACAGTAAATAAAACAGCATGGCACTTGTACAAAAACAGACACATAGATCATGGAACAGAGTAGAGAGTCCAGAAATAAGGCCACACACCTATGACTAACTGATCTTTGACAAAGCTGACAAAAACAGTGGATAAAGGACTCCCCATTCAATAAATGGTGCTGGGATAGCTGCCCATATGCAGAAGATTGAAGCTGGACCCTTTCCTTATACCATATACAAAAATCACCGCAAGGAGATTAAAGACTTAAATGTAAAACCCAAAACTATAAAAACCCTCAAGGACAAACAAGGTAATAACATTCTGGACATAGGAACAGGCAAAGATTTCATGATGAAAACATCAAAAGAAATTGCAACAAAAGAAAAAATGGACAAATGAGATCTAATTAAACTTAAGAGCTTCTACACAGCAAAGAAACTATTAACAGAGTAAACAGACAACCTAACAAATGAGAGAAAATATATGCAAGCAATGCATCTGACAAAGGTCTAATATGCAGCACCTATAAGGAACTTAAACAAATTTACAAGAAAACAAACAAACAACCCTATAAAAACGTGAGCAAAGGACATGAACAGACACTTTTCAGCGGAAGACATACGTGCGGCCAACAAGTATATGAAAAAAAGCTCAATATCACTGATCATTAGAGAAATACAAATCAAAACCACAATAAGATACCATCTCACATCACTCAGAGTGGCTATTATTAAAAAGTCAAAAAAATAACAGATGCTTGTGAGGTTGCGGGAAAAAAAAAAGAACACTTATACACTGTCAGTGGGAGTGTAAATTAGTTCAACCATTGTGAAAGGCAGTGTGACGATTCCCCAAAGAGTTAAAACAGAACCCCCATTCTTCCCAGCAATCCCATTACTAAGTATATACCCAGAGGAATAGAAATCATTTTACCATAAAAATGCATGCATGTGGATATTCATTGCAGCACTATTCACAATAGCAAATACATGGAATCAACTGAAATGCCTGCCTATCAATGACAGACTGGATAAAGCAATTGTGGTATGTATATACCATGGATTACTATGCAGCCATGAAAAAGAATGAAATCATGTGTTTTGTGGGTACATGGATGGAGAAAGAGGCCATTATCCTTAGCAAAGTAACACAGGAAGAGAAACCTAAGTACTGGATGTTCTCACTTATAAGTGGGAGCTAAATGATGAGAACTTATGGACACAAAGAGGAGAACAACAGACACTGGAGCCTACTAGTGGGTGGAGGGTGGGAGGAAGAAGAGGAGCAGAAAATATAACTATTGGGTACTAGGCTTAGTACCTGGGTGATGAAATAATCTGCACAACAAACCCCTGCGATGTGAATTTACCCACATAACAAACCTGAATGTGACTCCTAAACCTAAAATAAAAGTTTTTTAAAAAAACAAAATTGATCTCCCTACAGATTTGGATGTTGTTGCTGTTACTAAAAGGGATGAGTGGCTATAGACAAGTTTTCACATTAAATAACAACGTCTCTCTCCATTCCATCTACATACAGACATGGTAAACCTCTCCTGGCTTCTGCCTGAGTCTGGTTCTGCAGACCTTTGTAGGATATCAGAGCTGTCTGATAGCCTTTCGTTTTGCCAGAGTGGGTTTCTAATGTAACTCCTCTAAGCACAAACCTTGGAAATTGGATTAAAAGAGCAAGAGGCATCTGATCACCCAGGAGAGAAAATGATGATAAGAGAATAAAAACAGGAGTTAAAAGTCTCTAAAATTGAGATTCTGGTGCCCAGACCATGGGCAATCACTTAGTGAACGTCAGGACTTAACATAAGGAGGTAAATATGAGACTGTAATCAGAAAGTGGCAACAGCAGGACACATCCAGGTCAGAAGAAAGAGGCCTTCTGAGAGTGTGAGAGCAAATGGTGTGAAGAGCGTGTGCCTCCAGGGAGGTCAGAGCTCAGGAGAGAGTTTGGGCTGTGGGCAGAGAAAGGAGAGTCCTTAAATGCCACGTAGACATCCCATGGCACAAGATAGAGGGAGTGGATGATTCAACTCTCACATCAACCTCCGAACATCTAGATCGAGAGATAAACGTCCAGAGAGAGGCTGTAAGGGAGTGGAAATAGTACCCACCAGACATTTGCTGGAGCCTTGGAGATTATGTCAGGAAACCACAACTCCACCTGAATTCTGACCAAAAAGTCCATTAAATGGGTTTACAAAACTTAGAGAAAGAAAAAAATGAAAAATTATTTACCCATATACTCAACTTAACCTTTTTGTTTTCTCTTACCTTATTTTTTGTTAGGATGTAATTCTAGCAGCCATGTCTTTTTGCAGAGTTTATGTATCTGTAGATGGCTTCACAATGAAAATATTTCTTACAATTATCGGAAACATGTAGGTAGCTCTTGACTATTTTTGTGCCATTTAGAAAAGAAAAGGAATCACTGGACTCTCTGATACTGTCAAGAAGTCAGGTATTAGATAACTGGTAGAGACAAGCGAATTCTCAAAGGAAACTAAGCAGGACCAGCCTGCAGGACTAGAGGGAAATGAGGGCGTGTTGTGGAAGTCCCGCAAAAAGTGTACTCAGAAGGGAGCCACCGTCTGGAATGGTGCTGAAAGGCCGGCCACCAGGAGGCTTAGCACAGGGCTGCTGAATTTAGTGGCTGGAAGTCATTGGTGTTTCAGGTCTGCCATCATTCAGATAGAATGGTGCAGATGGATACAGGTTCTAAGATGTTAAGGAGTAAATGGAAGGACATCTGGAAGCAAGGTCACTCAGCCTGACATGTTCTCCTCCACTATTGCACACAAGGATTTTGGATCAGGAGAAGAAAATGTTCACAATAAATGCACAGCCATGTTTAAAAGCAAGAAGGGGCAATGTCCAATGCCCCAAATGTAAAGAGGGCACAAAGCTGACACTCTACAGCCAATGCTGGGGCAGTGTAAATAAGTGGCTTGAGTACTGTGCTTGAGTTTTCACACCCATACAGGGCAGGAGACAGGACTGTGGGCACATTCTGGCTGGGGAAACAGAAGCGATATACCTGCATGCAGCAGGGGCCCTTGAATGGCTGTTCTTCTGTAAGAAGGGACCTAGGAAAACTCTGCTCCCTATGCAGAGGGCAAGGAAGACTACTCTCCAGTGGAGGAAAAGCTGTCCCCCTGGGAAATCACCTCAAATCCTGAGCCTAGAAATGAACAGAATAATGGGTCTGTGTCCAGCGAATCCTCTTAGATCCTGAAGCAAATAACATCCTGTGCCAGGAAAGCTTCCTAGCTGGTGGATTTGGGACTCAGAGATTCAGCCACACCCACTGACCATGAACTCACAATTAAAAATACGAAATACATAAGGAAATTCACCACCGAGGATGGATCAGTACCTGTGATGAATGGGTAAGAAATAAAAATCACAGGACAATCTATTAAAGATGACCCCAAATGGCATGTTTATAAACATTACAGAGATAAAAGAAGACATACAAATCATAAAGGAAAAGCTGGCGGCTTATAAAAGAAGTCAAGTAATAAACCTGCTGATGTTGAGAAAAATACAGTCATTCAAGAGAAAATTCAATGAGAAGATTAAGCTGTAGATTAGAAAAAAAGGGAGCAAACAAAGATTTAAGGAAATCATTCTGAATGTAGCACAGAGAGAGGGAGAAGTGGAGTCGATGAAAGTGTGAAAGTATAAGAGAAGCGAAGACTTAAATGAGAACAATCACACGCACACATGCTGCGTTCGATAAAGGCACGAAAGGAAGCACAAATGTGGAGGCGGGAAGGGAAAAGGCAGATCCCATCCGTCTCACAGCAGTCAGGAAAGGGATGAGTGGAAGAGGGAAGTTAGGAACCCACAGACCAGACGGTAGGATTAAATGGGATCAGTGTCCATAAACATGGATCAAATTCGCTTTTAAAAGAGGCTCATACTGATTTCAACATTAAAACACAGCATGAGAAAAGAAATATACGGGCCAGTCTCACTTTCAACAATTTTACGGGAAGTTTTCTCAAACATGAAGAGAACAGACTATCCCTGTCTTCTGGACTGTTCCAGAAACCAGATGGAGTGGGAACATGTTCCAGCTCATTTTATAAGTTAGGTCACTGATATCAGATGAGGATGACATAAAAGAAATTATCTCACTTATGAACATGAAAACAAAGACTCTAAATGACACATTAGTAAACCAAACCCAGCAATGTGTTTGAAAGATTTTTTGAAGTATAATTAAGGGATATGTATACCAGTACTACAAGGATAGTGAAACATTACAAAATTATTAATGTAACTCACTACAGTATCAGATGGAACGGGAGGATCATACAATCAACTCAATATATATAGAAAATACATTTAGTAAAACTTATCACCTGGAACACAAGAAAATTTCCCTAACCTGGTCAAGGCTTTAGGAGATCACAAGAAACCCCACATCAAATGGTGAGGCTATGGAAATATTCTCTTTAATTCCCTGAAATGTCAGAGAAAAAAAAAAAAATTATCCTACTGTCTCAGTTTCTATTTATCATTTTACTGGAAGTTCCAGACATTGAAATAGCAAAAGAAAAATTAAATAAGAGGCAAAGAAATTGAAAAAGAAGAAACCAAATTGCTATCATTGACAGAGGAAATAATCACTGACATATGAAATTAAAATATTCTATGTACTATTATTCTTAAAAGATGAATTCAGCAAGCTCTGGGATAGCAGATCAATATCCAAAAAGCAACAGCATTACTGCACACCAGAAAAGACAAATCACAAAATGTAACAAAGTTAAATACTGATTGCACTCATGATAACATAAAGCTCAAAAGTTTCAAGGAGTAAGTAAAAATAAAAGCTGTTCGGCAAGAAAATAATAAAACTGCATTGGAGGATATAAAACATGCCTTAAATAAACGGAGAGAGGGAGAGAAAACCAGAGAAGGAGAAAAACTATATTCACAGAGAGGAAGATTCAAATTATCTCCCAGATTAGTGTGTAAATTTAATGCTAGGGCAATAAAACTCTTAACAGGGTTTTTAATAAATGTGACAAGTGGATTCTAAAGTTTGCATGAAAAAGTAAATAGGCCGGGCATGGTGGCTCACGCCTGTAATCCCAGCACTTTGGGAGGCCAAGGCAGGTGGATCACCTGAGGTCAGGAGTTCAAAACTAGCCTGGCCAACATGGTGAAACCCCATCTCTACTAAAAATACAAAAAATTACCTGGGCATGGTGGCAGGTGCCTGTAATCCCAGCTACTCGGGAGACTGAGGCAGGAGAACTGTTTGAACCCGGGAGGTGGAGGTTGCAGTGAGGCGAGGTCATGCCATTGCACTCTAGCCTGAGCAACAAGAGTGAAATTCCATCTTCTGGAAAAAAAAAATAGTAAATAGCCCCAAATGGCCAAGCTATTTAGAAAAGAGTGCAAAAAAAGGACTCACCCAAATATTGAGACCTAGTATAAAGCTCTAGCATTTAAAACAGTGAGTTTCTGACTTCGGTAAATATAAATATTGCTGATGGAGCAGAACCAAGAGCCAAGAAAGATACCCACACACATACAGGAACTTAGTTACGACCGTGATGGTATTTGAAGATCAGTGAGAGAGGAACAGAAAGTTTAGAAAATTGATCAAGGACAATTAGATAAAAGACTTAAATGTAAAACGTGTAACCTGAAAACTTTTAGAAGAGACTCTAGGAAAATACCGTACCTTTAGAGCAAAAGAACATTTCTTAAAGAAAACACACAGAGAAAAAAAGAAAGATCAATCTGACTAACTAGAAATTGAAAACTTCTTCACAACAAGGAAATGCCAAAGTTAAGTCACTGTTTAAGGGAAGCTACATAAAACATTTACGATCTGATCAAAGATTAGTGTTTGGATTCTATAAAGAAATCCTTCAAAATAGGTGTAGATGGATGGATGGCTAGATAGATAGAAACAGATATACTGAAAGAGAAACACTCTAATAGAAAAACAGACAAAAAGCATGAGTAGTCATTTGACAGCAGAATATACCAACATGGCTAACAATCTTTTGAAAAGATATGCAGCCTCACAAGTTGTCAATTAAAACATGGTGAGATACTACTTCTCATCTTTCCAGATGGCCAAATTTTAAGATAAGGCACTAAAAAATAGAACAGTCAAACAAAACTAGTTTTGCAAAGGTTTTCGACTCATTCTCAAACATCATCAGACCTACACATACTGTATGTAGCCTTAGTGTACCTGCCGCTGAAATTGTTGAATAGGATGCCCTGGATCTACCACTGCTCCTGTTTTTACTCCTTCCCTGACATTCCATGGCCCCCCTGAAGCCCCACAACTACCAGCCTAGGTTCTCAAAACTAAGTTTTTAAAAAGCATATATCATGCCCCGTTGGGGGCAGGTACTAACTCGCTCCATTCTGGGACAACCACCCTTCTCCGGATGAGGACAGATGACCTTCCAGGCAGCATGATCACAGGCAGAAGGGCTCTCCAGTAACCTCATTCAAAGAAGTGTCTAGAGTGGGGGTTTCAGACCCTAGCACCATCCATGAAGCAGATCTTTGGAAGACAGGAGATTCTTTAGGAACACTTCTTAAATTGCACACCCAAGCTGAGGGCTGTCATGGAGCCTGGCCTCCCTCCTCTGGCAGCTGCTGTCCGTGTCACAGAGCCACAGAAAGTCCAGGCATCACCAGGCTCCCATCCCAGCCCCCACTGTTTGTTAGTAAGGGACTCCTGGGTGTCCTGCCCACCTTCCTTCCTAAAGCTCCCATTACAGAGGGAGAAGACGTTTTTGGCTTTTCAATCTAACTTTGCTTCTTTCCTGCTCCTGCCCTGCCGGATGCTCTCATCCCTCTGGACACATCATGCCTCTCCTCCAGATCCTGGGCTTTCGGGAGAGGTCTTTCATCATTTGGACATGCTGAGGAGGCTCCAGAGGGAAACAGTGTGCAGCATTTGGACCCTGCGGTGAAGTTGCTGGGTCAAAGTTGGATCTGTCGTTTCCTGATTCCTCCTGATGACTTCTCATGTGATGTTGGCTGGATATGCATCATTTATTTGTTCCAAGTTTCTGTACTAAACTCTCTGGGCCAGTTCTTAATTAAAACGAGCCGTAATGTGGCACATCTTTTTCCAGTTTCCATAGAACCTAGGGCACCACACGGGTGTGGGAAAGTGGTACAAAGGTGTCTGTGATTAGAGTCCCCATAGGGAACCTCCCGGGGAGCCCACGTCCTTTCCTCCAAACTTCTCTCTTCACCCAACAAATGACTCTTAGTCCTCATTTTGGTGGTTTACAAAATAGTCTGATAGAAGAGAATATAAAATGAAGAAACTAACAATCATCCATAATTCAAAATAATCAAAGGAAACATTTTAAATCATTTGGAGCATTTTTCTTTCTCTGTGGGAACCGTCCCACCAGCCTGTAGGAGAACTACACCTCCCATTTCTCTTTATGAGCCTGAAGTTCTCCTCTGCACCCCTAGGTTCCCCACACCACAGACCCCTCCACATCACAGCTATTGGCTCAGCCTCTGGGCCTCACTGCTGGCCTTGGCCTGTGGTGGCACCGGTCAGGACCTCGGATCTAGGCCCCACCAAGGCTTGACCCGGGGCCTCCCGCCAGCCTCAGCAACCCGCGCCAGCCTTTCCCTGGTCAGCAGGGAGCTCTTTATTTTGTCTCCCAAAGGGGAAGCCATGTCTCTCCATCTCCTTCCGCCCACACTCTGAGGGAACCTTGCCAAGGCCGCACAGAAGTGCTCTGGAGGATCTTGAAGGTCTGCGGATAATCAGGATTGGGCCCAAACACCTGGACTCTGCTCTCAGGAGGAATTTTCTGGCCACTCCCAAAGAGCCCAGGTGGCCAGGCCTGGCCACTTGTACCTGCTTCCTGTTCCACCCATCCTTGCCTTGCCCCACCCTGGTCTTGGCCGTACCCACTGAGGGCATGCAGACAGCATTCTCCTGCCTCACTCCCCCAGGACTCCCCAGCACCTTGTAAGGCCTCTGTGACTGTCTTACACAGGTCGGGTCATCAAGAAACACCTGAGAATTTAGAATAAGGCTTTGTTAAATTTGGGCTTTTCTGGACAGGCACAGTGGCTCATGCCTGTAATCCCAGCACCTTCGGAAGCCAAGGCAGGACTGCTTGTGCTCAGGAATTCGAGACCAGCCTGGGCAATATGGTAAGATGCTGTCTCTACAAAAAACACAAAAATATTGGGTGTAGTGGTGCACACCTGTAGTCCTACCTACTTGGGAGGCTGAGGCAGGAGGATCATTTGAGCCCCAGAGGTCGAGGCTGCAGTGAGCCGTGATGGTGCCACTGTACTCCAGCCTGGACAACAGTGTGAGATCCTGTCTCCAAAACAAAACAAAACAAATTGGGCTTTTCTCAAAACAACAAAAGCTGTAAAGAAAGGCACCTTGAAAGAACTCCAATCCTAGTATCTAGCATTTTCTCTTGAAAAAAAAAAAAAAATAGGCAGCTGTCTTGTACTCAGAAAGCCCCGAGGGCCTGGCCTTGCTTCCTGCTCCCAGCTGCAAGCTACTCTGTCCTCATTTATCTCTTTGCTCTTGCATTAGCGAGAATTGTCTTCATCGCCTTTTCCAAGTTGGTCACATACTTCTGTGTGCCCAGTTTCCACCAACTGGGTGAGTCTTATGACTAAAGCCCACTGGTGTCCAGAGTGGAGGCAGGAAGCCCTTCAGGGTGGCCCCACAGAAAAATAATTTGTAATTTCCTCTGGAGTCTTTCAAAGGGACAACCCCAGAACCCGGTCCACTTTCTTGCTAATGAACACGATGTACCTCTGGTCTGATTCATCTGCACTGAGGAAGTCTGAGCCTCTAAAAGGATGCTGCAGCCACACCCAATTTGGGGCTGACTCAAGAGCCGTTTGAAAGGGTAGATCTTGTTGACCTCAAAGGAAGAGGTTGAGGTATAAAATGTCATTGAGAGTTGACTTGAGCCAAAGCGAGAACAGCTGCCTGGGAAACTCAATCACAAATTACCTTGCATGTGAGTTTCATGAGGCCTTTGTCACAAGCAGGTTTTCAAAGGCAAAAAAAAAAAAAAAAAAAGGTGGGGTGGGGGGACAGGAAGTGGCCTGCAAAGTCATTTGTCTGGAATTATCATTGGCTTACAGCAATCACATTGATGGGTTAATTGACAATCCACTGTTCAGCTACAGGGTGTGGGTTATAGTGTCTGCTGCAGCATTATCAGGTTAATTTATAGCCACCTGTAGTAGGTACCAAGCAGTTTTAAGAGGGGAAGACGTAGCTCTAAGTGGGGAGAAGGACGTGATTGCTGTCTCATCTTCATGTCTCTCTGGGTCTGATAATTTAAGAGGACTCTCACTCGTCAGATAAAAGTTAGTTTCTTTTCTCATTCACTTCCCAAGGTTAATTGTAGGAATGCTGTGAGGATTATTTATTTTCCCAATCTTCAATTACAATTCTAGAATCTTCAGTTAGACTTTCCAAAAGTCTAGATTTCTAGATTTAAGAGTCATCTTTTTATCCAATGTTTACTTATATGGATGATATTGTAAATGCTGTTTTGAATACAAAAGATACTGCGTGCATGTTATGTCCATTGGGGTGCTAATAAATGTTTAAGAATCAGCTCTCCAAGAAAAATGGGGAAAAAGCCCACCTTATTTGTAGTGTTTGCCAATTTCCATGGTGTAAATACTTCCACCACAGCTGATTTTAAGCTACCAATGTGTATCGTTGACAGAGAGTTGGGAAGAGACACACCATATCACACCATTATATAGTATTTCACCATTCAGATTTAATACATAAATAATAGACAGGGATGTGTCCTGAGAAATGCATTTTAGGTAATTTCATCATTGTGTGACCATTAGAGTGGACTTACACAAACCTAGGTGGTATAGCCCAGGGTTTGCAACCCCCGGGCTGGTGCCAGTCTGTGGCCTGTTAGGAACTGGGCCGCACAGCAGGAGGTGAGCAGGGGGTGAGCGAGCATTACCTCCTGAGCTCTACCACCTATCAGATCAGCAGCAGCACTTGATTCTCATAGGAGCGTGAACCCTATTATGAACTGTGCATGTGAGGGATGGAGGCTGTGTGCTCCTTATGGGAATCTAATGCCTGATGATCTGAGGTGAACCAGTTTCATCCCAAAACCATTCCCCCTTACCCTCCCTGGGCCTTGGAAAAATTGTTTTTCACAAAACTGGTCCCTGGTGCCAAAAAGTGGTGTAGCCTACAGCATACCCAGGCTATACGGTGTAGTCTGTTGCTCCTGGGCTGCAAAGTCCTACGGCATGTTACTGTACTGAACACTGTAGGCAACTGTAGCTCAATGCTGTGTGTGTGTATCTAAACATATCCAAATGTAGAAAAAGTACTATAAAAATGTGGTATAGAAGATAAAAAATGGTATATACTTGCCATGAGTGGAGCTTGCAGAACTGGACATTGCCCTGGGTAAGTCAGCAAGTGAGTGGCTGGTGAATGGGAAGACCTTGGGGATGACTGTACACTGCTGTAGATTTTAACCCAACCACTGTGCACTTAGGTTACATTAATTTAAAAAATACAGTCATTGTGCTACAATGTTGCAATGGCTCTGATAAAAAAAAAAAATAGGCAGCCCTCTTGTACTCAGACAGCCCCGGGGGGCCTGGCAATAGAAATATTTCAGTTCCACTATAGTCTGTGGGACCACCTTCGTATATGTGGTCTGTCATTGTGTGGCATGTGCATGTGAATTGTGCCAAGTCAAGCAAAAAACAGCCCCGTGGAAAAGCAGAGCACGGTGTGAGTGCATTTATGCAAAGGCAGCTCAGTGTTCTCTGCCACAGGTGCAGGCAGCCTTGGAGGGTCAGAGGAGGGAGGAACGCCAGAATTCAGCAGGACTGCAGATCCTGGAGCTACAGCTCTCTGTTCAGATCCTGGCCCTGTCGCTCAGTAGCTGAGTGATCACAGCCCGCTCACTTATCCTTTCTGATCCTCAGCCTCCTCACCTGTAAAGTGGGGAGAGCGAGCGTGCCCATCGCCGAGGGCTGTTGTAGGACTGGAGGTGACAATATGTGCAAAGTACAGAAACAGGCCTGGCAGTGGCTCGTGAGGGAGGTGCCATCCTTCCCTCTCTAAGGAGGGCACGGGGTCTGGGGACGCTATGAAGCCTGTTGGAGGTTGGGGAAACCTTGTGCTCCTCTGCCCTGGGCTGAGTGGACACTTTTAGCCCTTCTGCTGCATTCAGCAGTGACAACACTCGCGTCTCCGTGGCCATCGCCACCGGAAGAAGCCGGGACGTGAGCGGCATACGGCGGCTTGGGAACTGTGCTCGGTGAGCTGGGGAAGGGATGCCTGATGCCACCCTGCTTAAGAGCGTGGACTCCGAGGGCAGAGCCCTGGAAGCTGATGAGCGGCCGGGCCAGGGCTTTGACCTTGCTTCCTTCATGTGTGAAATGGGTCTGCAAGGCGCCCTCTTCTAGGGGCTGTGCTGAGGACCAGGAGTCACTCCGTGTCCCTGATTTGCAGGGACCTTGTCCCCTAAGCTGTGCAATCAGCCTTCTTCAGTGTTACCGGCAGCAGGAAAGCTGTTATCTCGCTGCGGGCACAGGGAGCCCTTGGACAGAGTCTGAGCAACTTTCTGGGGGAAGAGAGGACTAAAGAAACTGAACGTCCAGTGAGAAACTGTTCCCTGGACAGAAATGTGAAAAACAGCGCTGGCAGCACAGCCTGTGACTCACCGGCGTGTGCCCCCACACTGCAGCTGGGCCAGCGCGGGGCCGGCCTGATTCATGTTTTCCGTGGTTATCTGGGGAAATGGAAACCGTCTGGATGCGGCGCCCACTCGCACGCTGGCGCTCACGCTGCGCTGATCAGCTTGGAAGCGCGGAAGGGCCGCCTCCCAGCCTCCTCCCCTACCTGCAGCCGCAGACCCTGGAGTGGGGAGGTGGCTGTCTTCACACCGCAGACCCACCCCCGAGGGCACGCTTCCCTGTGGGCAGCAGAACAAAGACCTGGTTCCCTGTCTGTAGGCAGGGGCAGGCCCACTTTTAGGTCTTTTCTTATTTTTTGTTCCCTTGGGTAGCTGCCTCTGCACACAAACCACTGCGTGGTCTTGATGATTGACCGCATCCCCTCAGTGAGGCATCCTATGGCCAATGTGGTAGGGACGGTTAGGAGCCCTCTCTAATGACATCTGAATTTCATGAAAGGGGGAGGGAGGGGACATCACAGTGCCGTGCTTGTGAAGTCACTAAGTGTCTTTTATCTTTGGAAAATTGTCTCTGGGACATGCAGCTGGTTGCTAAAGTTTTCATTTTTCTGTGTATACAGATGTGCACAGAACTTTCCAGTTAAGTTCCGGTTAAGCCCTAACCTGCATTAGAAAAAAAAAAGAATGTGTGCATGGCCTACAGATGTGCTCAGTACAACCTGAAGCCAAGTCAGAGGTGCTTTTCTCATTATCTCCCAGAGCTGCATACCCTGGGCTTGTGTTCTGATCCTCTGGGCTGGTTGTGTGACCTTAGGGAACTTCCTTGCTTCTCTGAGCCTCGGTTTCCTTCACGGTAAAATGGGGAGGGTAATGATGCCTCCGGAAGTTACTGGAAAGACTGACTGAGACAGGAAGCCCTCAGAAAGCACTTCCCAGGAGCCGGCCCAGGGTAAAGGCAGAGGAAACGCCACCCATCGCTGCAAACCCGTTGCTGTTGAGTCCTGTGTGGACTTTCTCACCTGCGCTGGCTGTGAGGCAGCCTGTGTGCCACCCCCTCCAACAGCCACACAGTGAGTTTTATTTCTGAATCGCATTGCTCATCCCTGAGGAGAAACAAAGGCTAAGCAATAAGGCAGGTGTGTGAAACTCCTGTCATCGTAAGAAACCTCCAGCATTCTCCCCGTCTTTGTGCACAGCCTGAACTGTTCATGTCACACTTCCTGGCTGCACTGTGGGCCTCTGTTCAGCCCCAGGATAGAGCTCCTCATACCTCCCCACTCTTCTGACTCCTTCAGACTGGCCCGTCCTGAGGAAGGCCATCCTTCTCTTTTGCTTGCCACTTTCTCATGACCTTGAGCAGACAGCCTGTCTTGCTAAGATCCTGGTGTCTGGGTACATGGAGATACTGTGATCTCAGCCAGCGTCCCTGTCTCTCAAAAGGCAGATGAGGACTCTGATGGGCATATCAAGAGGCTGGGGCAGAGTGTGGGTCTGCAAGTCCCATTGCCTGGGGCACCTGTGTGGGGAACAGAACCCAGGGACGCATGATTGGCAGTTAGTAGAGGGAGCATGGAGCTGAGGCACTGATGGGGAGAGGCCGGACGTGAGCAGATAGAGGAAGGAGCCAGGACCTGAGGCCGGGTGAAGCTGGGAAAACCCAGAGTTTCTGAGAAAGTGGTCAACACCATGCACAGCAGAGAAGTCACAGGAAGAAATTGGAATGAAAATGTGGAATTTGCAATTAGGAGGCCATGAAGCAAAGGAGCTTCAGTGTGTGGAATTGTGGGTTGAAAGTCAGAGTCAATAAATAGCAGAAGCAGAGGCAAGAATGTCCTGCTCCTTCTGGAAATCTGGTGGCAGAGGGAAGGAAGAGAGGTAGTGATTTTAAAGTCAGGTGCAGTGACAGGTGCCTGTAATCCAAAGTATTTGGGAGGCTGAGGCTGGAGGATCGCTTGAGCCCAAGCGATCGAGTCCAGCTTGGGCAACATAGTGAGATCCCATCTCTTAAATAAATAAATAAATAAAAGGTAGTAACTCTGAGTGTGGGGACCAGGGTTTTCTTTGTCTGTTTTGGGTGGTGGGAGACTGGACGTTTTGGAAATTTGGTGGAAAGAACCAGGCGAGAAAGGGGCTAATTGACCCAACAGGGTCCAGGGCCAATCCTTTACTTAGGGACTGTTTATAATGATGTGCAGCTGCTCTGAGGACTAGAAAACGCCTCTTTGGCAAAGAGCTTGCATGTCAGGAGGGGATCTGCCACTGGAAGGGAAAAGGAAATCATATCAATATAGTCTTTTCACGAGAGGACCCTTCATGCGGAAACCCTGGCCCTTTAAAGTTTGAAATGCATGTCCCCACATCCTCAGCACCTTTTTCTAGCTGCCACAGCAGGCCACCTCCAGCAACCTCCCTGTGTTTCAAGGATGCCATCATGTGGAAGGTGAAGGGAACAGCAAATATAAGACCCCTTTCAGTCAAGGCAATTCACTTCTTCTCAAAGACTAACCACACTAACCACCTTGCCTGACATTTGTACGTCTCCAAAGAACTTTCACTTTTTTTTTCTTTTGATCATTACAATAACCCTGTTTTACAGTCTAGGAAACAAACTCAGAGAGGTTAATTGATTTACCAAAGGTCACACAGCAGAGGGAAGGCATGGTCAATTGCCTCACTCCAAGTTCTCTTCTGTCTTCACTGGGTCACTCTAGGCAATGTGATTCAACAGGTATTCTACAGCCATGTTTTTCCAACTGTTGTCCAACCTTTATCTCTGGAACCCTGTAGACACATGTGTTTGAGTATGTAGACCTATAGATGAGTACTCCTGAGATAAATTTCACAAGGCAGCTTACCTGTATCAAATGTGGTGCCTCTGATTATTCTATTATTCTATTCTATCACATTTTTTTAAATGCTATTTATGATCCATTAAATTGTTCTTATGACCCATTAGCAGTCAAGACCCATGGTTTGAAAGGCTGAATAATGCCCCCCCGAACCAATGATGTCTACATCCTAATCCCAGAATCTGAATGCCACCTTATATGGAAGAAAGACTTTGCAGATGTGATTAAGGCTCTTGAAATGAATATTGTCCTAGATTGTCCTAGAATATCTAAATGGACCCTGTGTCATCACAGGGTCCTTATAAAGGGGGAAGCCAGAGAGTCAGAGTCAGAGAGGAAATGGGACCACCGGAGCAGACATTGGAGTGATGCACTTTGAAGATGAAGAAGGGGCCACAAGCCAAGGAACACAGGTGGCCCCCAGAAGCTGGAAAAGGGAAGGAAATGAATCCTCCCTAGAGCCCCCTGAAGAAATCAATCCTGTCGACACCTGGACTTCAGCCCAGTCAAACTGTTACCGGAAAGGGGTCCGGATCCAGACCCCAAGAGAGGGTTCTTGGATCTCACTCAAGAAAGAATTCAGGGCGAGTCCACAAAGCACAGAGCGGGTTCTTGGATTTCACTCAAGAACGAATTCAGGGCGAGTCCACAAAGTAAAATGAAAGCAAGCTTATTAAGAAAGTAAAGGAATAAGAGAATGTTTACTCCCTAGATAGAGCAGAGCATTCCTGAAAGCAACAGGAGGAAGGCACCCACCTTAGGTACGGTGCTTGTTTATATATAAGACAACAAAGCCAAGGAAATCATGGGGCGATGTGCTCTACTACAAGGGCTTGTGACAAAGGATTGTTCGTCTTCGTGTAACTATTGTCGTCTGCAAGACTCTATATTAATATCTTTAAAGTAAACTCATTCTTAAACTAAGAATGCTTTTGTACTTAAGATATCGGGTCATTGGGGCAGTTCCTGGGTCTGTGAAGTCCTGGGTCTGCTGGGTAAACATTGTTAATTTGTTCCCTTAACCGTAAACATCCTGTGGCTAAGAATCCCTAACTTCCTGGGAATGCAGCAGAGCAGATCTCAGCCTCATTTCACCCAGCTCTCCTTCAAGATGGAGTCGTTCTGGTTCAATGCCTCTGACAAAACTGGTTTTGGACTTCGGGCCAGCAGAACAAATGATTCGATCTGTGTTATTTTCGGCCACCAAGTTTGTGGTAATTTGTTGCAGCAGCCCCAGGATACTAATGCGGATGTTGTCTGAGCATGCCTGTTAGAGGCGTTACCCTGGCACCCTGAGGGGCATATGGCCTGCAGGCCTGGGGTGTTTGTTTGTGGCCTTCACATTTTTTTCAAGTCGCTGTTGAATTATTGGCCACCATTTGAAAATTATGATGTTTCGTGTGTAAATCAGAATTGTTGGCTTGTCTTTGTCTATCCAAGGCTCATGTTTCCACATGGCAGCATCTGGCTTTGACCGGCCAGAACCTTCTTCTAAACCCTCTTCTCTTCCAATTCACTTCAAGAATTAATTTGAATTCTGGTCAATATTGTACATGAACAGAATTTAGAGAGACCGGGCAGTTCTACAAGGTTTGCATGAAAACTAAGTATCCCTTCACCCAAACCTTTGAACACTTCTATTCTTGAATTTCCAAATAACATGCTCACTTTGGTATCTCTTGGGTAACAACACTAGACATCATCTTTCCACCAAGTGTCTAGAATGAAAGATAAGGGTTTAGTTCTCTGAGCCCCACCCCAACTCCATTTCCTTTCTCATCTTCCCAATGGGATTCAGTTGCAAGATTTGGACTTCAGAAAGTCTTTGCAGGGTACTTAGAAAGGAGGGCATGGTCAGGCCCAAGGTCTCAGAGTCTGTGGGCGGTGGGGAGTCTCAGGCCCTGGGGCTGGGGACTAATTCACAAGGCCACGTTGCATCTGAGAAAAGGGATAGACCAGGAGAAGGTAGAGAAAAACTGGGCAGACATTTAAGGTAGGACAAATAAGGAGGAGCCAGTGAAGCAAGTATTTTCAGGAGGGCAAACTATGAGAAGGTGGGGTGGACAGGCTGTGAGTAGAGAACTGTGGAGATTCAAAGGATCTGTGAGCCTGGGAAGAAGGTTCTTAGGAGGGGGGAATCCTCTGGGAGCCTAGAGGTTGCTGGCACAGAGTATGAGCAATCTCGGTACTCCCGAATAAGTTGTGTAAGGTCCTGAAATGAGCCACATCTGGGGGTGAGGGTGGGGTGGAAAGAAAAAAGAGAAGAGCTGGTGATTCCAGCCTGGGAGCCCTCTCAATTCTGGAGAATCCCTGGGAGTCCAGCCAGGTCTCCCAGCTCTTCCCTGAAAGAAGGCGCCCACCCACCATGGAGGGTGGCAGTTGCAGCCTCCCTGCCCTGCCCTGGCCACCCTGCTCTGAAGCCCAGACTCTCCCTAGCAGCAGGCTGGAGCACTCAGGGACAGCCACTCTCCCTGGCAGCTGCCGCTCCATGGCCTTTGTGGCCTGAAAGCAGGTTAAGTACCTGCAACAAAAGTGTGTGCTTTGAACCTCACAGCAACAAACTTTCTGGGCAACTTTCTGGGCAACTTTCTGCCTGTCGTTGTAACTAAAGATGCAAGAGTCACTGGGCTACATGTCCAAACTGGAACTGGGGACAGAAAAGCAAGGCAAACCCTGTAGAACCCAAGAGTGCCCAGTTGCACTCCCCACCCCCACCAGGTGAGTTTCAGTGGAAGAGAGGTGATTATGGAAGGTGGAATGGAGAGATGAGGATGGGCCTTACGCTACAAGGTTGGGCAGACACAGGGTCAGCTCCTGGTGATGCCACTCACTGGCTCTGTGGCCTCCTGCAAGTACCTTCCCCTCTCCTGGCCTCAGCTTACTCATGTATAAAATGGGAGTAATAAGAGCTGCCTACCAGGTGGTTGTGAGAATAAAAGAAAAATAGTGTGCTTTGGACGAGGGCTCTTTAGGTTGCAAGCTAACTTGGGAACCGGGGGCATCTCCCCAGCATGCATGGATACAGTCCAAGACTGCTGGGTGCCTGGTGCATGGATCTGGAGTTACCTGTCCATTTGTCCATCTGGTTCTCATGCAACATGGTCATGGCCTCTTTTCCCCAGCCTCTCTTCCATTCTCTTTTTCCTGGATGGCCCTTGTACTCCCACATGCCTGGTTTTCTCAGGATCGTACATACCTGGCCTGGGCCTCCAGGCCTGGACTCACAGCCCTTTCCTGAGGCACCAGTGACCCAGTCTCATCCTCCAGCCTCCTCTAATTCACATCTTAAGGGAAACACTGGTTGACCAGCTCAGGCCTAGGAGCCGGGACAGACAGGGTCAGGTCACTGTCCTGTCCCAGTGTCTACCCTGTGTCCAGTCATTTGCAGGAGTCCTAGTGGGGTCTGTAACCCCGAGAGGAGAGGCTGTGGACAAGTGAGGCATCCCTGGCAGGGGCCACATGCAGGTTGGATGGTGACCACAGCCCCGGGACATGGATATGTGAAAGGGTTACTCCTCTTCCTCCCAGCTGGTCTCAGGACTCCCAGGATGGGAGAAGGATTTCCTTTCCAATTGGCTCGGCTTTCCTGGGAAGATTTTCAATCTGTCCCCTGCATTTTCTGCCCCAACACACACTTCCTAAATACATTTGCTAAAGTTCCTCTTAGAGAACTAGTCTGGGAAATACAGGCCACACAGTGATGGTGGAGAAGACATTTGCTCTGAAATTATGAAGAGCTCTGGAAACAATACCAAATAAAACCAAAGAGAAACATCTTCCTGCATAGATCTGCGTTGACAGGCTGCCTGAATGCGCTCTCAGGAGAAGGTGAGCGCTGCCTTGAAGGAGTCATTCTTGGGGTGGGGGGTATTTCTATCCCTCCTTCCCCCTCCCACAGTGAGGAGCAGCCGAGTAACACATGGACACGCATGTGTGTGCACACACACGCACACACACACACACACATACACACATACACATGCACACACAAATACACACACATGCACACACACATACATGTGCACACACATATGCACACACACATACACACACATACACACACATGCACACACACGCAGAAACACATACACACATGCACACACATGTGCACACACACATGCACACACACATGTACAAACACATACACACATGCACACACACGTGCACACACACATACAAACACACATACACACACGCACACACACGCACACACTTGCATGCACACATACACACAAATGCACACACACGCGTGTGCGTGCACACACACATACACACATGCACACATACGCACACACACATACACACACACACACACAAGCATGGCCCTCTTAGGGTTGCCAGCAGAGGGTGGGGCCCAGCACCCAGCCCCACTACTCACTGCAGAAGCCATGCTGTGGCTCAGTCTGATTCAGACATTCTAACCCACTGGCCCCAGACACCTCACAGTCTTACCCACGCCAGCCACACACACTCTCTGCTCTCAAGAATTTCCACACCCACCTCAGCAAACAGCCAGAGCAAATCTGCTTACTTTCCAGTGCTCTCATAAATCAACTTGTTCTTTCAAAATGGTGAGGACAAGGAGAGGAGCTAAATGCATGTATTTATGTTGAGAGAAGAGGAGTGAAACTTGCTACCTTCTTGCTCCTGAATTCTGTTTGTTTGTTTAAGTCAGATTGCCCAGAAGTCAATGTCAGCTACTAAGGAACATTCTTTCCTATTTCTTTTACCCTGTCAGACCCTGGAGGCCTAGTAATAAGCTCAAGTGCTTCTACCTGAGCCTCCCCATGCAGTCTGAGAAGGTTCTTCTATTCCCACAGAGTCATGTGTGGAAGTCGGTGTAGAAGGTGGGGAACGCATGGAAGCAGCTCAAGAAAGATGAAATCTGCAGAGTCCCTTCCTCCGTAAGTCAGTGAACTCAATTATTTATTCTGCTTGCATTTATTCTGGAACTTTCCTACAATGCCAGCTACCATTAAATGCCACTAATGTTAGCTGATTAACAAATAATAATAATAATAGAAATGTGAAAAGTGGCCTCAACAGGAGCCAGGGCACAGACTTACAGGTGTTGCTGTCAGAGAAGTGAGCTCCCCACCCTGACCCTGTGCCTCTGCTCGATGTCAACACCTCAGAAAGGATAATGTGATTGGACCCTGGCTGTGGCAGGAAGTGCAGGTGGCAGTCCTTCCAGGAGCACATGGCATAGGAGAGCTTCCCAAAGGAGAAGGAGGAAACTGTTAACAAAAGAAAGAGTATGGGTTTCAGGAAGCGCAAGTGTGCTCCCAGGAAGGCCTCCCTGTGGGTGATGTAGGAGTGCACGCTGGCTGGCTTGGCTGAACCCATCTGTCTGCACAAAGGAACCTCCGATCAGGAAGATTGAGACCTTGCTTCACTACACATGGGCTTAAGGTAATGGTTGGTAGAGCTGGGCTGCCCCATGAGCTAAGACACCTCCCTGTCCCTCACATACCTCACAGCAGAACTGCAGATGTCATAACTCATGGGGCTTAGCACTGTGCCAGGTTCATAGTAAATGCTTCACTGATATCAGCTGTTGATGACAATAAAGCCTTAGTACAAAGTAGATTGTTGTTCATTTCTCTTTAGTGGATAGGGAGTCTGCTTCCCTTTCTGCAGTCAGTTTGGTGGAGCAAAGTGGTTTCCAGAGATGGAGTATAAAGGACACAAGATCTGTAAGGAGATAGGAGGCTCAGCCTGCTCCTTGGGACCACCCAGAGGGTCCTGATTAGTGGTCTTGGGAGAAGAATAGCCAGAAGCCCTATGCTGAGGTGGGAGAGGAGAATCTGCAGGAATAGAATTTAGGGCCTTGGGCTTTGGAGCCAGGCTACTGCACTTAGTGGTGAGAGTGAGCAAATCACTAATCTCTAGAAGACTCAGCTCCCTCTTCATCAATTAGAGATAACAACAGTGGCTGCCTCTTAAGGTTGTACAGTTTTAATGTAAGAATGATCCAGAGGGCAATATTGTACAGTGCTTCTTGGGCTGAAATTTCACGGAGCACTGGTTTATCATCCCTCTCCTCTGTGGCCCTGTAATCAGCTGATAATACAGACCCCTCTCTAATATTTCTAATGCTCTAACATGTACATTAATGAGGCTGAGAAGAAGGACGGTAAAGAGTCTTTTAAGTTATATTCAACCCAGTGTTCCCCATAGTTCCTTAGGACCCCATAGGTCCTTAACCAAGGACCTCTTGAACTCTTAGAGAAAAACATAGGGGAAAAGCTTCATGACATAGGATTTGACAATGATTACTTGAATATGACATCAAAAGCAAAGATCAAAAAATAAAAATAAAAATAATTTGGATTTTATCAAAATTAAAATCTTTGGTGTAGCAAAGGACAATTGCAACAGAGTGAAAAGGATAGTTTTGCTGGATACAGAATTCTTAGTTGACAGGCTTTATTTGTGTGTCAATCTTTTGAACCTGTCATCCCATTACCCTATGGTCTCCATTGTTTCAAATGAGAAATCTGCTAGTAATCTTATTATAACTTTTCTATACATGATGAGTCAGTTTTCTCTTTCTGTTTTCAAGATTTTCTCTTTGACACTGGCATTCAAAAGTTTGACTATATGTCTAGTTGTGGATCTTTGTGTTTATCCTACTTGAAGTTCATTGAGCCTCTCTAGGTAGATGAAGGATTTTCATCAAATTAGAAAGCTTTAGTCCATTATTTCTTCAAATATTTTTCTGTACATTTCTCGCTCTGCTTTTCTTGCAGAATTCCCATTATGCATATGTTAGCACATTTGATGGTGTCCCCCAGGTCACTGAGACTCTGTTCATTTTTCTTTATTATTTTTATTGGATAATTTCTATTGATCCATCTTCAAGTTTGGTGATTCTTTCTTCTTCTATTATCTCATCTCTGCTGTTGAGCTCCCCTAGTACATTTTTAATATTAGATACTGACCTCTCCAACTCTATAATTTCTATGTACCTCTTTTTAAAAATTTCTATCTCTTTATTGATAATCTATATTTAATGAGTCATTGTCATCATACTTTCCTTTAATTCTTTAGATATGGTTTACTTTAAATTACTTGAACATATGTATAATAGCTGTTTTGAGGTCCTTATCTGCTAACACCAACACCTGGGCACCTCAAGAGATAGTTTCTACTGACCGCTTTTTATCTTATATATGCATCACATTTTTCTGTTTCTTTGCAACTCTTATATTTTTGTGGGAAACTGGGTATTTTAAATAATATATTGTAGCAACTTTCTATTCTGGTTTTCCCATAATCTTGGGTATTGTTCTTGGTACTGTCTTTGTTTTTTTGTTTAGTGGTTTTCCTGGACTAATCTTTTAGTTTGTCTCTCCATCAGTGTGTGGCTGCTAATGTCTCTGCTCAAGTTTTTAAAAATCACTGTTGTTGTTTTTGTTTTGAAGCCTGACTTTCTCAGAGTCATCCCCTGTTCAGCAGAGCACAGTGATCATGTAATTATTGGTCAGAATTTGCGCTCAAACATCTTGATCCAGTAAGCTTTCCAACCTTTGCTGACAGATCTATTCATGGGTTTGAGATGCACTCAAAGTTCAGACAGTTTACATGTCTTCTTGATTGTTACTTTCCTCAGGACCATCTCATGTTGTGTCTGTATGTGTTCAAACTTCTTGTTCAACCAAGGATGTATAGATAGCTAGGGCCCTCTCTGTTCTTTCCTGAACATGCTCATACTTTTGCACATGTGCACAACCTTCCATATTTTCAGGTATATGGAGAAGTTTATCAAAGTAAAGCCCACTATGAATGTCTCATGACTTGGACCTCCCTGTTAAATTTCTGGTTAACCTGCCAGTCTTGTTGCTTCAAGCAGTATCTAAACTTTGAGCTAGCCATGACATTTCCTTTCCTGTTCATTTGCCACTGAGATTTCTATTTATTTTCAGCAACACATCTGAACATGGGGTTTTTCTGTGCACAGCTTTTAACCAGATAAGCCACCTGTAGCAGGAGAGGTGCTGGTTTTTAAGGTATGCTTTCTCTGGTAGAATTACTGCATTGACTAACCTGGGGGATGGGAAAATGAAGTAGTCCCAGGCTTAAAAATATCACACACTATTTTTCTTACCTGAGGTTCAGTAGTTTACCTTGAGTAAATGCTTCTCAATGTGTTGTATGGCTTTGGTCAATTTTCAGTCCTGAGATGATTGTTTTTGATCATTTTGTTCAGTTTTATTATTACTTTTTGGGGAGAAGATTTGACAACCTCCTCATTCTGCCATTCTGGAAATGAAGGAGCTGACAAATCTGAAAATTACTGAGCACATTGGCAAATCTCTTAATTGTAGATTTATTTTAAAACATTTCATATAGATCCAATCACATACCCAAGTTGTATAACAATTATGGAAACACCAGGACTTAGAAAAATTGTTATTAATTTTAGAAACACTTCTCTTTACATCCTGGAAAATTTATTAGTTCAGTGGCTCTCAACCTCCATTGTTTAATCTCTCTCAGACTTTAATACCTAACTCAAAGTGGATCTGGGGAAGATGGGAGTGCAGAATACTATTACTGTAAAAATTAAATGCAATATTTATGCAAATTTGTTTTGAAAACTGAAATAGTCTACACAAGTGTTACTGCCTTAAATGTGTTGGGGGCTATGCTGGGTGCTGAGGAATCAGAGTAGACAATACAGAGATAGTCTCTGAGCTCATGGAGTTGACTGCCTGGAAGGGCAACCAGACAGTAATTACATATGTTGGAATTTGAATGCAACCATAAACAATAACTCTTTCTTCTCCTTTAAAATTTAAGAGATAAGGCACCAGTGTCAGGTGGAAATAAAAAATATGTTGTATTATTGATAAAACTGGAAAGGCTGACTCAATCTGTGCCCACAATAGGGATCCCTAATATGTACTCCTACTATCCCCCTCAAATGCTTTCATTCAGCCGACTCAGGAAGAGCTGGTGAAGGGTGAGGAGAGGAGGAGAATCTCCAGAGGAGAAGGTGCCCCAAAGAGAGGAATACTGTTGGGGTCTGAACTTCTTGGATTCATTTTTTTTCAATCCGTCTCTCCTCAGACTATTCGAAGTGGGAGGAGAAGATTCTATTAACAGGGTACCTGAGAAACCGCAAAACTTAATGGTTAAGCAGAGGAGGGAAGAGTCTGTCTAAAAGGCAGACTAAGAGTATTTAGTTCCAGAAGCCTAGATAAGAGATAGTTTCTACACACAAAAGTGTAGTCAGTAGCACAGACTGCCACAGAGAGACCCAGCATCATGGGAAGGACCACAGATGTGTCCATTGGATTGACCGAGGACAACAGCGGGAGCAATTCCAATGAAGTTATGTAGGCAAAACCTAGATTGAAGTGAACTGAGGAAGGAGTGAGATGTGAGAACATGGGGATCGTAAGTGAAGACAATTGTTTGGGGCAAGTTTATCTGTGAAGGAAGCAGGAAGACAAGACAGTACCTGCGGGGAATGAGATGGGAATGGTGGGGGGTAGAGCCTGTGTAGAAGATTATTTGTACTGGTGTTGGTAGTAGTTTTGATTGGTGTTGCTGATGGGGATTTCATGGGTGCTTTTAAAGATAGGAATGGCGTGAACTGTCAAAAAGGGGAAAATAGAAGCAAAATGTCAAAGACACACAGGGGTGGGGGTCGACATGTTAATGGTCCTTGGAATGAAGAAGCGGGATGGGATCCAGAGCAGGTGAAGAGGAGCTAGCCGCACTCAGAGGAGGCACCACTCTTTCATTGTAGTGGGGAAAAGGAAGATGAGATTTTTAAAAAGACACAAAGGGGAGTGCGGCTTTGGTGGTGCAAAGGTGAGAGTGCTCCACGTGATGGCTCCTACTTTCTCTGAGAAGAAGGATGCGAGGTCATACGTTGAGAGTAAGGGGTTGAATAGGGTCAGAGGATGGAGTAGACGAGACCATAAATCCAAGTGAGGGAGATTCCCTCCAGACACTCTAAAGTGTGTGCTTCCACCTCTATTCTCCTTTAAAACCACATATCATGGGTAACTATGACATTGATTTTCACAGCCAGTTTTTTTAAGCGCAAGAATTTTGCAATATGATATAAATGTGATGAATCATTGAATTGATATTTGTGTTCTGTTTCTCATGCTCCCTCACTAACCCAGCCAAGATTTTCATTAAAAAAAAAAATTCCAGACGTTGTTTATCAATGCAGGAGCTTGGCAAGAAAGGTCCACCTCTGTTCACACATGGGACAGACAAGACTAGTTTCTGACTGCCAGTAACTTTTACAAAAGATGGGTGTGAAGCTTCTCTCTCAGTTTCTAATAAGAAGAAGAACAATAATGTATCAGATTTTATGTTCCAAGGACACATATTTGTACTCACATGTATTTATCCCATTTCATCCCTCCCATTGTGATGTGGGGTCTAGTTTCCCCTACTCAAATCTGGGCAGAGACTGTGAATGCCTGACCAATGGAGTATGGCAGAAGTTTGATGTTCCTGTGAGTTCTCTCTCTCTCTTTCTCTCTCTGGGTGTCAGGATGCTCACCTTTGGAACCAAGACACCATTATTTGAGGAAGCCCAAGCCTCATGGAGAGACCCACATGGAGGAACAAGGCCTTTGCCAACAGGCAGCACCAATTAGCTAACTACACAAATGAGCCACCTTGAAGGTGACTCCTCTGGCCCCACTCCAGCCTTTGATGACTGCAATCCTGGCTGACATTTTAATGAACCTTCCTCAGAAAGCTCAGGCCAGAGCCACCCAGCCAAGGCGCCCAGGATTCCTGACCCACAAGAAACCATGTGAGGTAATAAATATATTTTGTTGTTCTAAGCCCCTACATTTTGGGGTAAGTCACTAGGATTTGTTTTGTAGCATCAGATAACTGAAATGAATAATAATAACAAATTTAACAAATACTATTTTTTTTTACTATTTAAATATCTATCTCTGCCTGGGTTCTCAGTGCCCAGCACTGAATCTAGGGGAACTGGTTTGAAGTAGTAATCCTGAAATCGCTAAGCTACGGTGCTTTACACACATCACATGTAATCCTCACAAAAATCTTGTGCAGTAGGTGCTGAGATTAAACCTATTTTAACAGATGAGGAAACTGAGGTCCAAAAGTCACACGGCTGGTAAGTGGCTGGCCTGGCACAAGAATGGATGCATTGCTATCTCTAAGTCACATCTAAGATGATCTTCAGGATCTAAATATATTCTTTCCCATTTCTCAGTCTTCTTACCACAATCTGCCCCTCCTCAGGATACATACAGGTGAAGGATGGCATGTCACCAACTAAGGGGTATTATCCTATGAGCTTCTGGATAACTTGCCATCTTTGCTCTTGCCATGTCAGATTTCTGCCCCACTGCCAGTCCACCTCTATGCTGCTGTGCCTTTGAGGGTGTTGTGTGTGTCTGAATTAAGAAGGTAGACTGTGGGAAGAAGAGGACAGCTCCTATAGGGAGCATCATGCAGTAGGAAACAGAACACAGCTCTCAGGGTCCCCCATTGGTGATTTGTGCCTTAGCTGATGTAAGCTGAGCCACTCAGAGCACCCACGGCTTCCACCCACCCATGTGCTAAACCCCACTGACCTTTCCAAAATTGTTACACAATCCCATGCCCTTAGGAGCCTAGCATTCCAAGCTCGAGGCTCTTTGGGGCCTCCACTTTCTTCCCAGGAGGGGTTTTCCAATACATGCCCAATATGCACCAGTTGGTACATCCTTCCTTCCATCCGATCCATCTATGCAGTATGTTGAAGACACTTTCTGAAGTTTCTTGCCTGTGGAGGTCAACCTTCTCTGTTTCCCAGCACTGATTCACTTTTCAGCACTCTTCCTACGTTTGTTCATTTTCCACGGGAATTTTGGAGAAAGTTTGACTTATGAGCTTGCCATCTTGAATCATGAATTGGAGATTTTTAATGGTAAAAGTATCTCCTCTGATGAGTAAGTTAATTTGGGATGGAGACCAGAGTTTTGGGCAGCCTGGCACAGAGGAGAGAAGCTGGGAGTGGCCCTGCCCAGGGCCTTTCTGACCTCACACCAATTTTCCACTTGGCTGCAAAGTAGCAGCTCTCCCAAGAGAACATGGGGACCTGGGGGCAAAGACTTGGGGTGTGGCCATGGTTGGAAACTCTAGTTCTCTAGATGGTTTTGCCTTTCACTGTGGTTAGAAAGGATACATAAATAAAGAGTATAAGTATTCTATGTCCTGAAGATGCAATTTTCCCGCCCACAGCTAAGGGCTACTAGCCAACAGCAGTTCCCTGAAACCAAGGAAAAGATGGCCTGTGGGAACATGAGTCAGTGGCCTTGGCCTTGGGGAGGGCTGCAGTTAGGATCACTCAGCCTGTTCTCCTTCCCACCTCAATCTACTGGAACCTGTGTGTCAGGAAACCCATGATGATGCAGCATTTATGGAAGTGCACGTAGGTCTCTAAGGAACTAGAGTAACATTCTGGGAGTCATGGTCTGCTCTGTGAAGTCTCAGTGTGAATGAGGCCAGTCTCAGGCTCAATCCCTATACCAGCCAATTCACTCTTCCCTGATCTGTGACCACCCCAATGGCTGTATCCCCACCCCAGTGGCCATGCCTTCTACTGGCCTAATCATCTGTTGCCTCCCCCAGCCCATGGTCTTCTCAACCATGCAAGGAGACCCCATCACCACCAGGGCCAGCTCAAAGAGAGAGTAGGTCTGGCCTCCATAGCCCTCTGGCTTAAAGAGGAGTAGGATCACTGCAGGTCTCGCTAATGACCATTTTGAACAAATGACTAGTTTGTAGGCCTTGAAGCTGAGCCCATACTTCCTGGCCCTTCTCTCAGAACTAGGAATTCCAGAGCCTGTCCAATGAGTCCTGGAGGCCTCTATTGAGGACCATCCCTTACAAGTCAGGCTTCTCCCAGCTGCACTTGGATTGGTGGGCTGGACCTGGGACCTGCTCTGGCCTTGCCTGTGGCGCCAACCCAGCCCTGTCCTCTTACACTTAGCTCCCAGTCTGAGCCCACTTCTCAATCAGTATCTCCACTGTTGTTCCCTCAGCTAACAGCATCCTTGGCTGTCCACACTCAGCACTAACTTGACATTGTGCAGCTGCCTGACCTTCCAGACTAGATCTTCCCTGTTTTTCACAAATCAAAGAGCATCTTTTGGTAAAGGGATGATGGTGAACATTTATAAATGTCCCACAGACACAGGGCCATCAATAGCAATGACAGCAGCAGGAGGGCCACGCATCTCTGCAGGACACTGCAGCAGCTCAGCTCCTGCCAGTTTCCACCAAACAGGAAAACAGGCTCAGGGTTGTCAGATGCTCACAGTATTTCAAGAGCAATGAGAAGTCTGGCATTTTCTGTGAAGTCTTCTGCTTTTTAGTTGTTAATTCATTAATATTTTAAAACATAGTGAGAGGTTCAGGCGTGGTGGCTCACGCCTGTAATCCTAATATTTTGGGAGGCCGAGGCTGGTGGATTACCTGAGGCCAGAAGTTCAAGACCAGCCTGACCAGGGTGAAACCCTGACTCTACTAAAAATACAAAAAATATAGCTGAGCGTGGTGGTGCACACCTGTAATCCTAGCTACTCAGGAGACTGAGGCAGGAGAATTGCTTGAATCCAGGAGGCCGAGGTTGCAGTGCACCAAGATCGCACCACTGCACTCCAGCCTGGGCAACAGAGCGAGACTCAGAAAACAAAACAAAACAAAACACAGTGAGAGCCAACCAAAACATATCTGCAAACCTAACCCAGAACCGCCATTTGTGACCTCTACTAGGAGTACAGCTATTTGTTTAATAATAATAATGAAAGGGATGATGTTAATAATAAAAGGTATTGAGTGTTCACCACGGGCCAGACATTATTCTAAGTGTCTTACATGGGTATCTGTTTTCAACCTCACTACAATATTATGAATACTATAGAAACTATTATCATCATATTTTATTCCAAAAACATAGTGACAAGTAACTTGGAAAAGGCTAAGGAATGTGTCCAAATTCACACACCTAAAAAATGTCAGGACTGGACCCAGCCCCAGCAGCGCAAGGGGCGACAACCAAAGCACCATGCCACAGTCCTCACAAGCACAGGAAGGAATGGGGAGGGGGTTGGTTTTAAGGGCTAGGATATATGTTTTTCAAAAACACTGGTATAAAATACACAAAAAAATGCAAACTGGCCCCTCTAGACAGGTAAGACTCTAACTTATTTCTTTTCTTTTGTTTCCAAATATTTCTTTATATTTTTTAAACAAAGGTGGTAGGATTATTAGTAAAGGCCTGCATGAGCCCTGGTCTGTCTCTGTGTCCCCCCACCCTGGGAGGAAGGTCACCCTCTCTCTCCGCTGAGTTCCCCAACTCCTTGGTGATACAACCTTGCAGTGAGGAACAAGCACTGTGGGTCTTAGTCCCAGTGACTGTGTGCGTGTGCATGTGCATGTGCTTTTGTGTGTGTGTGTGTGCATAAGTGCATGTGTATGTGTGCATGTGTGTGCAAACATGTGTGTGTGCATGTGTGTCTGTGAGTGTCTGCATACGTGTGCATGTGTGTGCATATGTGAACATGTGTGTGCATGTGTGCATGCGTGTGTGAACATGTGTGCGTGTGTATCTGTGAATGTGTGCATGTGTGTGCGTGTGTGCATATGTGTGCCTGTGTATGTGCATGTGCACGTGCATGTGTATTGGGTGCACATGAGGGCTGGATATGCAGATATGTATTTTGGAAAGGTTTTCCAGATAATTCTGCTAGCCAGATGGCATTTTGGCTAAGAACAATTATTTTAAAATTAAATATTAAATCTAATCTTTAATACCCCTGAGACATCTATTCTTACAAGAAATTAAAAACCTTATTTTATCCACTGTGTTATCAGAGTAGTTTGGGCTCCTTCAAGAAGATTTACAAAATACAAAATGTAGAAGGAAAAGAAAAATACACAAATCATTATAACAGAACTACTACTTATGCTTTGGTTTTCCCCATTGGTCTTTTAAGTATTCATAAGTAACTGTGCATGTGTGTGTGTGTGTGTTGTCCAAATGTACAACTAACCTAGGATCTTCCTTTTTAAATTTAATATATTATATCATAAGTGCTTTTCCATGTTACTAATATAATGTACTGGGAAAACTGATGACTCTATAATATTCGATCAAGTGCATTTGTAATAATTTTTCACCTTTCCTATGATTATTTCAAGGTTTTTCTACTCAAGTTGATTATTATAAAAATGTTGAAATAAATCTTTGCCTTTTTTTTTATATTTTTGGTTTAGCTTTCAGAATAGATTCCAAGAGAAGAAATTAGTGAGCAAAAGCATATGAACATTTTGAATACCACAAAATGTGCTGCAAAATGTATTTCAAAAAATATTGAAGAGATATCTTTTCCCTCCAACAGTGTATGAAGGTGCCTATTGTACACACTCTCGCTAGCTTTGGGCAACCTCACCTACGCACAGTGGAGAGAAAAGGAAAAACAAGCTGCTATTTTAAAACAATTCCACACAACAAGATGCACAGTGTCATGGGACTATCCATCCACATATTTCAATATGGAAATCTCCTTCCCAAGCCCAAGGTTTGTAATTGTTTAATCAGGTGAACTGAAGCAAATCAGAGAAACAAAAAACCTAAAGTTCACTGACAGTTGAGCCATCCTAAATCCTATGGATGAGGACAGCTTTCTCTCAGCATGACAAATCGTTCCCCTTCCTGAGAGCTGTGTCTGAGGCTGGAGCTGAGCCACAGGCAGAGGGGCAGGTGGCCGTCGGCTTGGCTCTCAGGCCACGGCCTCTGGTCGATGGACAACCCCAGCCTGGGGCAGCCCGTCACTAGGACCATGGCCCCACTCAGCTCCCATGAGCTGCATGAGATTTGTCAAGTGTACTTTGTACTCTGGATCTAGAGTGGCAGGAACATAAGAAAGTGGGGAAGAGGGGCAGGAGAGGTGGCACTACTGGACTCTGACTCCAGTGGACGGAGGTAAAACACGGCTTCGGTAAAGGGACTGGAGCGTGTCTTGCCTTTTCCACACAGGCAGAATGTCGAGGGGTCCAAGGCAGAACACATAGTGACAAATGGACCTGAGGACAAAGGGGAGGGCCGAGGAGCAGTGACGCCCCGGCAGCAGTGAACGCACCTGGTGCCCAGGTCTTGGACTCTAAATAACGGTCTCCAGTTAAAGGAACCAGGGCTCCCGGGAGAAATGGCTGACACCAGGGGAATGTGCAAGATTAGCCAAGAACATTTGGTGGTGCTAGGGAGTAAGAAAGGGATCCAAAAATGACAGAGCCATGCCAGAACAGGGGCCAACCGGAAGGCTTCCCCAGTGACTGAGCCTGGGATACGCGGAGCAACAAAATATATAATGATGGCAACAGACGACAACTCCTAGAATCTAGAAAACACCCCTGAGTCCACACGAATACAAAGAATAACTGAATAAATAAGCAGAAGGGGAAGTTCAGCTCTAACTTCTAATAGAATTCTAGTAGAAAGAATGATGGAAATAGAAAAATCATTACTTGGCAAGCACCATAGTACTCATTATTGCAGGCAAAGGTCGTTTGGTGGAGGCTAAAATTAGTGAGTGAAAGACTGATGAAGAACAGAGTATTTATACAGCCTCTAGGTATCCCCCAACCAGATATTGATTACAAAGGGAAGAACAGTAACTTTACAATGGGGAAATCTAGTGGACACCACTTGAACCAAATCAAGTTACCATTACTGGTGATAAGACATATTGACCTCATGGACCTACTAAGCACAGCGCACTGAGAAGGGCACAGCATTGCTCCTGGGGTACCCTTGGCAAAAATGCATCATTTCAGTGTCACAAAGAAAATATCTGCAAAATAACAGATGGGCTTTCATCGTTGGTGTGAGGATTATAGAAGGCAAAGACTGAGAACTGTCCCAGATTAGAGAGGACCAGGGAGATGTGACAACTAAATGTGGGCTTCTGGATTGGAGCTGGGACCAGCAAAAGGCCACAGGAAGGACACTGATGAAATTGGAATAAGGCCTATAGATTAGTTAACAGTGTTTTATCAGCATTAATCTCATGTTAATAATTGAACTCTTGGTTATCTTGGTATTAACATTTGGGGAAGCTGGCAGAAGAGTATGATAGAATTTTTGTGCTATTTTTGCAATTGTCTTACAAGTGTAAAATTATTTGAAAATAAAAAGCCAAAAAAGAAAACAAAAAGTGATAGGAGCAATTAATTGCTGCCACAACCAAATACTGTGTTTAGCTTTACTTCTTCCCTCTCTTTTACAAGATACAATTTTTTTCAATAAATTATGTGTTAAAGACATTTTAACATTGAAAACCATCAAAGACTTCATTCCTCACAAGGCTATGGCCTACAGAAATTGGCTGTTTTCCTTTCTCTTCATGTCTATCTTGAAGAGGTGACAGGTTTTTAAGGCATCTATTTTGGACGGGAATTAAAGAAGTCCTGTGCCCTCCCAGGGCCCTGGTGAGCAGCACCATAGTGGTCAGTCGGTTTTTCTGACTGCCAAGATCTTTTACCTGCTTAACAAGTAATGTGTTTATTTGTTCCTTCGTTTTTAACTTTGTATAAATATCACAAATTCCAAATTATCTCCACCTGTAAAAAAAATTAACTGTCTCTTTTTTATTCAGAAATTTCTTCACTTGTTTGGTTTTGCGTCAATTAGCGTTCTATCTGTCTATACACATGGTTCTTTTTCTTCCTCAAAACTGTCATTGGAGCAAAACATATTCACTGTATAATGTTTCAAAAACACGGAAAAGCACAAAGAAGAAAATTAAAAACCCCTGTACTGTTTCCCCCGGAGACATCCATAGCAACACTTTATTGAAACCATACTCCCACGTCATTAATCTAAAACATGACTTTAATGGCTGCATATTGTTCCATTTTACGGATTGACAACTTGACTTACTCAAACTTCTATTGCTGAACATTTAAATTGTTAGAAATCTTCTCCTACTACAGATAACATTTTAAAATGACTGTTTCTGGTTTGTAGATATTTTCATATCTCTATTTGGATGGAGTCTTTAAGTTGTAATTATAGTATTAATAAATATTTACTTGTTTAGGATATCAACACCCTTCAGAAAGATGGTCTTTTTTGAGTCTTTATTCTCGGTACCTTCACCAAATTAATTACTATTTTAAATCCTTGTCAAATTTATTTGCTGTGGCTATGTTATTTAACAATTTACCAAGCCCCCCTTATTGAATAGTATTTCTTTTCTCCACTAATTTAAACTATTATTTCTCTCTTCTCCTTAATACATACGTGTACTTGATTTTAGATTTTCCTCTTCTTTTTCTCTTGTTTTTTTTTGCACCAGTATCACTATATTTTAATCAGTATACCTTTGATATATATAGTTCATTATTTGACAATGCCAATATCCCCTCATTATAATTTGATAAAATATCACTTTCTTGACTATTTTTATCTTTTCTTTCCTAAAGATAAATACTGACATGATTTTGTAGTTTCAGTTTTTTTCCACTGGGAATCTGCTTTTGTTAATCACTTTGAGAAAATTGATATGTTAACAATACTTTGTCCTTCATGAGGTCACGTGGGTTGGTCTCTTCCTTAAAACTAACAAAATGGAGTTTATTTTAAAATCTTGGGAGTAAACGTAGTTTGGAGGGACTACATTTTTCTCAGGGTAAACTTAGCTTGGAGGGACTATATTTTAGTGGTGAGCCGTACAGCTAATAGTCATCTAAAGTCAACAGGATTAACTAGAGAAAGGTCAAACTGAGTTAATCATATAAATCTTTGATATGCTATCTTGATTAAAAAAGAACTCAAGCTGGTATTTATAGGCACACTTAGGAAAGTTAGTCTAGAATCTCACAAGAGTATGCAATCAAGACATTTTCAGAGATTTCTCTTTGAGTTCCTACAGCTGAATTAGGAGCTGCTCAATTAGTTCTCCCAGCTGAAGGTCAGCTTCAGTGTCATGAACGATTAAGCCAGGGCTGTTGGATCACTTCAGTAAAATATAAAGTACAGACAAGCTGAGAATGAGCTAATAAGGGAGACGCTCCAACTGGCTACGGGTTTTATCATAAGATGAAGCAATGAGCAGAAGTCTAGATGTCAAGTTGGACTTTAATTGCATTTAGTCCCAGTCTCTGAATTTACTGTTTGGCATACACTTAAAACTACAGATGATTTCTGTCACTGAGTTTCCACTTAATTTTCTTGCTCAAGATGACATCCTTACCTTTTGTAGTTTTGGTATTCATTACTCTATCAAATTCCCACTAACATGACCTAACAGAGTAACAGAAAAAATACTCTGTGACCATTGAGAAGTAGGGGAAAAAAGCCACCCACATTCCTAATTCGTGATGATTTGCAGTAAGAAATGGTGCCAGAAAAAGCAAAGGGGAGATGAGAGAAAGGTGGATTCTCCCACCATTTACACTCTCTAGGGGTGCTGCAGATTACTGTGGTTCAGTTAATGGGGATAAATTTCTGTTCAACTGCAGCCCTGGGCTGGGGGCAACCTCAGCCTACAATAACCACCTGTAGAGAAAGGTGGGGAGGGTGCCCCAAGAGGAGCACAGCAAATCTGTTGTGTCAGTTGCTGCTGAAGTCTGCCCTGACCAGTCAGCTGGCAATGGGAGATAAAGGCTCATCACCCCAGCTGGCTACAGAAGTCCAGGGCCAATGGCAACCAGAGAGGAAACTGTTCTGGCAAAGACTCCCAAGTTCTGGCTCCTGCTGACTAATTGCAGTTCCCACCTTGCACATCAAATTGCATGAAAAATACCAAAAAGAGAGGTCAAGAATTTTTGAAGCTTCTTATTCTTTTACCTGAGATGAGTTTCCCCCTGGAAGGCTAAAAAAAAGCATTGAAAACTCATCAGCTTTGACAGATGGAACAATGACAAACAGTGCATCCATTTGGGAAATTTGAGCCTGTATGAAACAGAGCTCTTTCAAGAAACAAAAGAAAACTCACAGAAAAGAAATCAAGGTTAAGAAATGTGAACTATATATTATAAATAAGATTTGAGGAGATACTATTCTTTCTTCATGACTGTTACACTGATGCAATCTGAAAAAAAGAGAATTCTTAAAGTATTACATACCCAATGAAACTACCAATAAAGGAGGAAGGCAAAATAAAGACCTGTTAACAGTCAAAAAATCAGAATATTGTCCTCTATATGTAGCTCATGAGAAAAGAAAAATGTCATTAGCAAAAATTCCTGCAAAATAAAAGAGGAAGCTAGGGAAAAGGAAGACATAAAATTCAAGAATCAATGGGGATAAACCAGAAATGCAATGAAAAGAAACTCCAGCATATAAGCATTAAGATGAATGACATATGAAGAGTAAAAAAGCAACCCACAGGGTGGGAAAGGATATTTGCCTTCCATATATCTGACAAAAAATATTATCTAGAACTTATGTAGAGCTCTGAAGAATCAATAATAACAAAATGCTAAAACCAATCGAACAGTAAAACGGGCAAGAGATTTTACAAAAGAGAGTGTCCAATGGCAATAAACATTTGAAAAGATGCTCTAATTTATGAGTTGTTAGAGTGGTATGATTGAAAATCACTGTGATGTTACACTGTACATCCATCAGAATAAATAAAATTTAAAAAACAAAATAGACAATACTAAATGTTGACAAAGATGTAGACCAAGTGTAACTTTTATCCACTGCTTATGAGAATGGAGATTGGTAAAATCACTTTGGAAAACTACCATAGGGGAACGGCAATCCTTAGATCGAGGATTTGGAATCCCAGATCTGGCCTCTTCCCGCTGTTTAACAGAAATGTATTCTGGTGCTCTGTGCTTTGGGAACTGCTCTGTGAGAAGTTTGGCTTAGTGTCAGTCGGGTTCTTGGGAGGAAACAGATGGCACATGCAGGCTCTGCCTCCCTGGCAGCCCCATATGGGCCAAGCCTACAGCTGAAATCCCATGCCAGGTCCTTGGCCTTTGTCCTTCTCACCACCACCCAGGGAATTTGCGTTTCCTATAGAGTTGCAACTTCAGTCTCCACTGGACTGGAGGTTCTGCTTCCATGAGAGGGCACTGTAAGAGTTCCACCCAAGTTGAGGCTCCCATCATTTGGGTTCCTCATGCCAGCCAACCAACACACAAAGAAAGGAACTGCCCCAGTGATATTTTGAGCCAGATAATTCTTTGTGGCAGGGTCTGTCCTGTACACTCAGCAGTATCCCCGGCCTCTACCCTCTAGATGCCAGTAGCACCCTCCACTGCCAACTGGGACAACCTAAAATGTCTCCAAAAATTGCTGAATGTCCCTTGGAGGACAAAGTTGCTTCTAGTTGAGAGCCACTGATTTAGAGGCATTGTCGCCAATGGTGGAGAGTTCACAAGGCTTTGGACAAATAAACTTTAGTTATGATATTACAGACTTTCGTTGGATCTGTTCTATAATAAGGGGCTGAGCAACAGTGAGTGTCGGCAAAATGAGGATTTCAGGTCGACCTTCCCATAACTGCTTCCATAGCCAAAGGCTATTTCACCAGATAAGCTTCAGGTCATGCCTTAGTGCTAAAGGTAGTTTTTCCTGTAAAATTTATGAAAAAGATAAAGCTATATATTTTCTTAATACTTTAAATCTATTTGAAACCACTTGGTATTGGGGAAAGAGAATGCACTAGAATCTGACAGAGGGCGTTTAGAATCCTGGCTGCACTGTTCCCCAGCTGTGTGAGGTCGAGTTCCTGACTTCTAGGGGTGGGGACAGGGGTGGAGGCAGTTTCCTCCACCTATAAAAGAATACCTAAGCCAGAGGCTTCCTGGAGGACTCAATGACAGAACACTTGGAAGCATTCGGTAATGCCTTCACTAAACACCTTTTCCTAGTTCAGGGTGTGGGGTTTCTTCTTGCCCTCTGTTCTTCATTTGTGTGCCCATCTCTCCTCCTCACCATCGTAGATGAGAAAAGTCACATCGCGGGCAATGAAATCGTTAGTTCTCCTAATCAAGGCGAAATGACAGCTTCAACCAACTGGAAAATAGAACTTGAGACTTTTATAAATATCTCCGGAATTAACAAGGAATAACTCCTGACAAACAAGTAGGTGTGGCCCCCTGAAAAAAAAGAAAAAGACGGTTTTGTGGAGTCTCACAACCCACTGGGACCAGGCTGGCAGAGGAGGCAGGGCTGAGGGTGGGGAGGGGAGCAGGGCCCCCCTCCCTGTGACCACTGATTCTGTAGAACTGATGGAAATTGGGAGCCGGAGGCAACAATCTTGTTTCAAAGTCTCTCCCTGAGAAAGCAGTTGGGAGAAGGTAGAGGAAACAGAAGGAAGCATGTGTGTGTACATACACACATGTACACATGCACACAGACGTACACGCACACAGACTCTCACAAAGACACGTACATGCTAACACATTTGTTCATACTCTCACACGTGCACACAGGTGCACATACTCTTACACACACTCGTGTACGTAGACTCTTACACACAAATTCTGATTTTCACACACACTTGCTCACACAGACCCTTTGGTACATATATATGCATACATATCTGCACACACAAATGCACATATGCACACACAGACTCACACACTCGTATGCACATGTACCCATCATACACTCTCACACACACTTCCATACACTCAACACACAAGCATGTTCACTCACACTCACACACATCACACACAGACTCGCATGCACTCAACATACTTGCTCACACATCACACACAGACATGCACTCACACACTCACATCACATGCACACTCAGAATCATACACTCACAGACTCACACTCATGCACTCACACATCACATGCACACTTAGATTCACATGCACTCACACACACACTCACAAATATCACATGCACACTTAGACTCACAAGCACACACTGACACTCGCACATCATATGCACACTCAGACTCATGCACTTACACACACTTGCATATCACATGCACATGCACAGACTCACATTCACTCACACTTGTCACATATCACATGCACACTCAGACACACATGCACACAATTACACTCATGCACATGATATGCAGATTCACATCACATGCACACTCAGACTCACGTGTCTTCACACACTTGGTTACACTCACAAACATCACGTGCACACTCACATGCACTCACGAACTAGCTTACACACAAACGTTGCGTGCACACTCAGGCACTCACTGACACTTGCACATCACATGCACACTCAGACTCACATGGGCTCACACACTCGCACATTATACACACATGCAGACTCATGTGCATGCACACACTCATTCACACAAATCACATGCATACACATGTGCTCACACAATCACTCACATCACATGCACACTCACAGACTCACATGCATTCACAATCACTGACACATCACATGCACACTCACTCATGCACTCACACACTTGCTTACATTCACAAACCACTCACGCTCACGAACATGCACTCAGCAACTTGCTTACACTTACAAACATCACACTCAGACTCACATGCACTCATTTAAACTCGCACATCACACACACTCGGACGTACATGCACTCAGTCACTTACACATCACATGCACACTAACACTCATGCACTCACACACTTATTCACACACACACACTGACACGTGTTCACTTGCACACACATCACACACACTGAGACTCACATGCACTTGCTCACCCACATCACATGCACACTGACTCATGTACTCACACACACACACCACCTGCATACAGGCTCACGTGCACTGATGCTCACACATGACACACACACAATTCACACATATCACATGCGCTCACAGACTCATGTGCACTCACAGATTTGCTCATGCACATTACATACACAGACTCACACGCACTTACACACTAAAACACATCACACACAGTCTTTCACTCACACACATCACATGCACACAGACTCATGCACTCACACACACACATACTGCATGCATACTTAGACACATGCACTCACTGTCACACTCACACACACCACAGACTCATGCACTCACACACACATCACATGCACACTCACATCCATGCACTCACACACACATCACATGCACACTCACATCCATGCACTCACACACACATATCACATGCACACTCATACACACACACATGCACATGCACACTCATACACACACACATGCACATGCACTCACAGTCACACACACATCACATGTACACTAACAGACATGCACTCACACACTCGCTCATACACATCACACACAGTGACACAGGTACTCATAAACTTGCTTATACACACATCACACCCACACTCAGACTCACATGCACTCGCTAGCTCACACATCACAGACTTACATGCACTCTCACACACAGATCACATTGACAGACTCACATGTACTCACACACTTGCTTACATGCACACACATTACACCCTCAGACTCACATGTACTCGCACACATCACATGCACTCACATGCACTCACACACATAGATTACTTGCACACTCAGACACATGCACTCACACACATCACATGCACATTCAGACATGCATGCACTCACACAGTCACACTCAAACACATCACGCACAGACTCATGTACTCACACTCGCTTACCCTCACATCACATGCACACTCAGACACATGCACTCAGAAACTTGCTTACACTCACACACATCATACACACTCGGACTGATATGCACTTACACTTGCACATCACATGCAGACTCATGCACTTACTAACACGCATCACACACTCACACTCACAATCAGTCACATCACACACACTCACAAACTTGCTTACACACATCACATGCCTACTCACAGACTTATGTACTCATGCTTGCTTACACTTACAAACATCACATGCACTCACACATGTTCTCGCTCACACATCACACAGACACATGCACTCACAAATTTGCTTGCACTCACAAAAATCACACGCACACTCAGACTCATATGCACTCACACACACATCACATGCACAGACACATGCACTTATGCTCACACATCACCCGCACACTCACATACTCATGAACTCACAAACTCACACATGCATCCCACACATGCATTCACAAACTTCCTCACATACCATTCACACTCAAACTCACATGCACTCACACACACACATCACACCCACTCAGATTCACATATACTCACACATTTGTTCACACATGCCATGCACACTCACATGCACTCACACTTCCTCACACATATCACACACAGGCTCATATATATTCACATGCACCTCACATGCACCCTCATGCTCACACTCACAAACATCACACTGACATGAACTCACACACTTGCTCACACAGACTCACATGCACTCACAAACTTGCTTACACTCACCAACGTCACACACTCAGACTCTTGCACTCACATCCATCACAGACATGTGCTCACAAACTCGCTTACACCCACACACATGCACACTCACAAGCACTCCCACATTTGTTCACACAAATCACACACAGACTCATGCACTCACACTTGCTCACACACATCACACACAGATTCACATGCACTCACACATACACATCACACGCACACTCACAGACTCACATGCACTCACTCACTCACAGCCTCCTCAGCTTTCATCCCTGAGGACGCCACCCCTGCTGCCCTGTGACTCAGAGGCTCAGGAGGAAGAGGCACCACATGACGGGTCTGGCAGGGTCCCTCCCCCTCCCGCCACCTCATGCTGAATGAATCACAGCCTCCTGTTTATTTAAGCACTTCAAGAAGCTGGGTTTCTTCCAGGGGCTTTCTCAGGCAGCAGGGGGCATGCAGGGGAAAGGGGTGGAAAGAAAGCAAGGTCTTCTCTACTAGTGATATAGAGAGGGGCATGCAGGGAGGGTGTGCAGGGAGCGTCCGTGGGGAGCTGGTGTCCCCATGTTGTATGTGGGCCTTGGGCATACAGGGCCCATGTCGCAGCTCCCAGGGTCCAGACGGGGCCTCCTACATCCAGGACTGGAGAGAGGCTGCCACTCACACAGGAGTGTGAGGCTGCACTAGGCAGGGGTCCTGGTCTCAAAGAAAACAAAAAGCTGGTTCAAGCCCGGTGCCCATACAAACGCTTTATCTGCCCTAAAAGTGAAGCTGAGGCCACGAGGCTTTCAGGTGGGCTCCACCAGCCCCCAGTGCTGACTCACACCTGCACCAGGCCTGCTGAGGGGGCTGCTGTCCCAGAGAGGGTGCGGCTTCAGGTTGTGCTTTAGCGCACAGCCAGCAAGGGTACAACAGGAAGAAAAGACCTTGCAGGGAAAGAAAGAAAACAGGGGAGGGAAAGGAGCTTTGATTCATGATTTCTGCCATGCAGTCAGTGCTTCCATACACAGATGTGTGAACACGTGTATGTACGTATGTCTCGATTTATTTGAATATGAGCACATTTAGAATTTGGATGACACCAGAGTGGCTCAGGGCTTGCACTCCAAACTTGAAAAAACAAATCTTTTTTTGTGCTAGAAAAATTTAGCCAATTAAACAAAAACACCAGTTCTATCTTTTTTTCTTGTAATACTGAAGAAATCCATTTTGAGACTTGGGCATTTTTAATTTTCAGTTTTCCCAAGTGCAGCAAATTTCTTTTCGGGGATTGACATTAAGGATATGTGGAGTGTCAAAATTCACATATGCAATGGTTCTTCAATTCCATTACGAAGTTAGAAAACAGACGAAGTACTTACTGCCTCTCCCAATATTTGTCTAGACCAAACTGGACACAAAAAATGGCAACAAAATAATTCAATTAACCAATACTTTTGAGCAATGGAAAAACCTTCAGTTATTTGTGTTTTAATTACAGGATGGGTTTGTAAATGCCAAAGGTTCTGAATGTATTTTGAAGTTAATTCAATGATTAGTTTCTCCAATAAAACTTTTGCTCCCCCGGCAGAAAAGAGCACAGGGAGAAGGAGGACCCTTGCCTCAAGGGTGACAAATGCTGGCGTCTACACACAACCATTGCTTTCATTTTCCCTGAGTTCTGGTTTCTCTTACCAATGTTTGCATATCTGAGTTACAGAGAGAAAGAAAGGAAAGCGCTGTAGCAGGAGCCGGGCTGTGATTTAGGCAGATCATATTCAGGTTGGTGTTAGCCAAATTCCATACAACGCAGATCCCTGGAGATAGGAAAAGGAGCACGGGCTCCCTGAACAGCTGATTCAACACACCGGCTCTATTTACAAAGCATTTCTATGCCCATAAACAGGCCTGTGGATCCAGCATCCCAGCACTTTTACTTAGATGGAAAAAGTCTATGCTTTCATTCCAAGCAGGCACCTCCCTCCTTTCCTGTCCTCTGAGAAGACACACAGACAAGGGTGCTGGGGTGACAGGAGAGGTCGGAGTGCGCGTGGCTGGCACGTAACTGTCGGTGACTCTGAAAGGGCATCTCCTGTCTGAGCCTTCAGCCTTGCCAATGTGCATGGGGTGAGCCCAGGAACTCTGCCAGCCCCTGGTGAGGGTCTGAGGAGACGGGGCCAAGAGAGGGTTGGAATAGCCTCTCAGCCTGGCTGCTGAGCCTTGCTAGGAGCAAATGTAAGGGGCGTGTGGCTGGTCCTGTCGGGGCCGGTAGCTGGGGGACTCCAGGGGACTTCCACAGCCAGGTCAAGCACCTGCCCGGCGTAGAAGACGCAGAACAGCCTGCAAGGCTCCTCAGCAGGCAGAAAAGTTGCTCATGGGCCTCTTAGCAAAAGAGAAGATGCTCACCAAATGTGCTGTTTTGGCTGAAGATATGAAAGCAAACCCAGTGTACCTTTTGAAGGAGAATATAGCTGCATGTAAATAGCCAGTAGCTTTCTAAATGTGCTCTCCATAGCCCTGGATTTCCTAAAAGCCCACGTGGGAATGAGGCAGGAGCTTGGAGGAAATGTTCTTTGGTTTTCTATGCATGCATCGGTCTCTGAAGGGGCAGAGCGGCTCTGTGGCAATGGACCCAAGACCTTTGGACCATGGGTGGGGAGAGCCTGAAAAACAATAGCATGGAGCTGGGCGGAGCTCCCCTGGTCCAGCCACTGTCTCAGATTGAATGTCTGAGACCTTGTGAAGTGTTTGTAGGTAGCCAGATGGTCTTTGAAAGGATCTGGAGAAAAGGTCCCTTACGTCAGTGTAAGGTAAACTCTGGGTTGTATTTTTCTACCATTATCCCTGAACTCTCAACAAAATTGTATGAAAATATGTAGACTGGCTTCTGCTGTACTATGTTGGATTTGGGAAACAGGAGATGAGGTGGATGAATATATCTGCCCAAGGCCAGGGTGACAGCAGGACCAATGTCACTGAGGGAGCACAGCTTCATGGAGGAGCACGGTTTCACGTCAGGACAGCAGGGCAGCAGATGGTGCTCCAGAGACCACTGGGAGGCCTCTGTCAGGGGTGCTCTGCTTACAGCAGGCTGGCTTAGTTAGAGCAGTTCAGGGTAGCTCTGGAGGCAAGAGTGATCTGTTATATATAAAACGCGCAGGGATGGAAGGGCAATTAAGATTAAGATGATGGCAGGCAAGATAGTTCAGACAGTGATTCTTTTACTTTAAAAATGTTTAAAACAATGGGTTTCCTTTCTAGATATCTTTCTTCCTACTCTAAGTTAAACACCAAAGAGCAACTTCAACTGGAGAAGTGCGCCATCAAAGCACGCCTGTCTCTTTTCAGACGTCTGGAACTGGTTGGGGAATCAGGGCTCTGGGGGAGTATGAATGGAAAATCACGCGAGGAGTCATCGGGTGTCTGAAGCTGTTTTTCTAAAACCATAAAGACTTGGGTTCCCAAAGATGGTTTTGAAAGTTGAAGTATAAATCAGCCAAGGCTGTTAGAAGCCGTGCTTCAGACACTAGAAGACACTGTAATTTTCCTGCATCATTTCATAAACACACACACATTGATTTTTTAAGTCTGTCATACACACAGCAGGAGTCAGAGGACCTGATGTCCCCACACCGGAAAGCCAACTCTTCCCACTCTGAATGTCCCTGCACACTTAGGAACAAACCTGCAGCAACGACCCCAAATAGCTTATCTCAGAGGTTTCTTTTGGAACCTGAAGACCAGTAACTAGTTCCAGTCCCTGCTCATCTTTCTCACCCCAGAACCCTCTCTAGAGGAAGACAAGCCCCCACCCATGTCATCCCCACACACTGAGGGAGGCTGGGTCGGGCCCATCCCTTCAAGATCCACTCCACCTGTGTGGACTCCTCCAGGAATATTTTTCACTACAAGAGGGGCAGCTGCTCCCAGGAGTGCATTTTCTGTCAGATGTACAGTGAGGGTCACCTGCATGAGGGGAAGCAAGACCATGAGATGCAGAGGAGGCAACCAAAGGGCTGCCCTTTTTCTGCACTGGCTCCCTGGGCAGCCTGTGGTGCAGCCCTGCCCCTCAGGGGCAGCTCCTGAGACATCTGACTTTGCCTCTGTCACTTTCCAGAGTCCAGACTGATTGTAGTTCAGGACTTCTCCCTTCTCTGCAATGCAAACAACACACAGAAAAAAGGAACTGACTTGCTATTAAGTAAGAAGGAAGGGCACAGATGTCGCTCCCAGAATCAAAGAAAGAGCTCTGCATGAGCTTCCGGTGCTGCAGCAACAGCTACTACAAATGCAGCAGCTTGACGATATCACATTTATTCTCTTAACAGTTCTAAAGGGCAGGATTCACAATCAGTCTCATTGGGCTAAAGTCAGGGTGTCAGCAGGGCCATTTCCTTCTGGAAGCTTCGGGGGAGAATCAGCTTCTTTATCTGACATGGTTTAGAGAGGATGCCTGCATTTCTTGGCCTGTGGCCTCTTTTCTGTCTTTGAAGGGCATTGCTCTGACCTCTGCTCCCATCATCACGTGGCATTCTCATTTCTCTCCACCTGCTCCTGCCACCTCTTTTTTTTTTTTTTTTTTTGAGACGGAGTCTCACTGTGCTCCCAGGCTGGAGTGCAGTGGCGTGATCTCGGCTCACTGCAAGCTCCGCCTCCCAGGTTCACGCCATTCTCCCGCCTCAGCCTCCCAAGTAGCTGAGACTACAGGCGCCCGCCACCACGCCCGGCTAGTTTTTTGTATTTTTAGTAGAGACGGGGTTTCACCATGTTAGCCAGGATGGTCTCGATCTCCTGACCTCGTGATCCACCCGCCTCGGCCTCCCAAAGTGCTGGGATTACAGGCTTGAGCCACCGTGCCCGGCCCCTGCCACCTCTTATAAAGAACTCTGTTATTATGCAGATGACCCATGTGGATAGCTCAGGGTCTTCCTTATTTTAAGACCCTATCCTACTCCATTTTTGCTGCTATAACAAAATGCCATAAACTAGGTAATTTGTAAATAATAGAAATGTATTTCTCACAGTTCTAAAGACTGGAAAGTCCAAGACCAAGGTGCTGGCAGATGTGGTGTCTGGCGAGAACTCCCTTTTGCTTCCAAGACGACCTCTTGCTGCTGTGTTCTCACTTGGCAGACAGTGGAAGGGAAAGAGGGACAAATGCTGTGTCCTGACGTGGCAGAAGAGATGAAAAGGCACTTTTGTAGGGACATTGACCCATTCGTGAGGGGCTCCGCTCCATGACTTAAGCACCTCCTAAAGATCCCATCTCTTAATGTTGCCACATTGGTGAATAAGTTTCAACATATGACTGTTGAGGGGGCACATTCAGACCATGGCAGATCCTTAACTTAATCACATCTGTAAAGTCTGTTTTGCCGGGTAAGGTCTCATAGTTACAGGTTCCAGGATTAGGATGGGGACATCTTGGTGGGCCACTGTTCAGTTAACCAGAGGCTCCAAGGTCAGAGATGTCAGGGACTGGACTCAGACACAGATCTCAGAGTCCCTGTTGGCAGGGGTCCCTCTCTTTGTCCCTAGTTTGCTGTTGCTCTGTGTGTGTTCATGATTTACCCAGCTTTTGTACCCATTTCAGATTCTCCTGGCCTCATCTGTCCCTGCCGCCAAGATGGATTATCTGCAGGAACTTGGACCAACTTCACAGAACCTTCCTTATGTTCTGTTTATACTGCCCAGACCTGCCCTGGCTTTCGTGTTGCTCCTGAGGCAGAAGAGGCCTTTGGACTCACTCGGCCCCACATCTGCACAGGCCAGAGATGCTGGGGGAATTAACGCCACAAAGGGTTGACTTTAGATCAATGTGAGACAAGTATTTCAACTCTGATTGCATATTTGTCAGTGCCTTTTTGTAATTATATGAGTTTTTTTCCTTCATTTATTTGATAATATACTGTCTAATAATGCACATTTTAAATTCTCATGTCTTCCTGGTTAACATTTTTATTTAGTCCTAATGTCATGGGCTTCTTTGCTGGGGATTAGGGTGTCAGCATCCTTTTAGGGATCATTATTCTGCCTACCACAACTATGATTAACTTTTTGCCAACAATTTTGAGAATATAGGTGAAGTGTGTATTTTCTTGGGAAAAATCTGTTTGCTTATTTTAATTGGTAATACAGTAACACTTCCTTTTTGTTGATTCTTGATCTGGGATATATACGTTTCTTCTTTTAATGTTCAGATTTTCTTGTCATTTCATGTTATGCGTTTCTGTTGTAAAATATATATATATTTGAATTTTGTTTTATCATCCAATATGAGAGTCTCTTTTGTGAATTTAGTTTCTTTATATTTACTGAATGCTCATTAGCTTTGATTACTTGATACTTCCTTATGTTGTGATTTCTAATGGTCATGTTTCTTTTTCCACATTTTTTCTTTCCTTCTTTTGTCCTTTTACTCCCTTAATGGTTTCAGAGTCACACACATTCTCTTGTCTACTGTATTGTGTTCAGTATATTCAGTTCCTCTCTCTGCAGAGCTTCTGCTTCAGGAGGATTAGACTTCCTGGCTCTGACGAGCCAGCCACGGCTGGCTTTCTCTGGCCGATGAAACATATGTCAAAGTGATAGTGTCACTTCCGAAGAGAAGCATCAAGAGCCAGCACGTGGCTCTCCAGGTCTCTTCTCCCTGTGCTGAGTGACACAGAGAGGCTGCTGGGTGGCTTGGATCCTACAGTGATGCTGACAGAGAAGACGGCCTCTGCTGACCCCCAGTGGACAAGCAGCAGAGGCATGAAAGAAGCATTTGCTAGTGTAAAGCACCAAGATCTGCAGGCCATTTGTTAGCGCAGCGTGGCTTAGCTTATCCTGACTGGTACGGTAGTTCACCACAAGCAAGTAGGAGGATTTTAAATGCCTTTATTTCACAATCATCTTAGATTGCCAGTTTAGACCACTGAACTTTTAAATATAATTCAAGTGCTCTACAATGACTTTTCTGCTTCTGATAAATGTTTGACTATATTAAAATTGTTTATCAAAAATAAATTTGAAACTGTTCAATAAAAAGAGATTGATAGTTTAGATAATGGTAGGGTTCTAGATTTACAGTGATTTTATTCATCACTGAATCTCAAATATCTTTCCAATAGCTACTGCTAAGATTAACTGTTATCATTACTTATTGGCTGCCTCTTAAGAACCCGTCACTTGGCTAAGAGCTCCACATGTTTTCTCATTTAATCCTCACAACAACCCAATTTAGCAATTGAGGAAACTATGACTTAGTGACTGTTAAGGAACATACATATAAGCACAGCTAGTCAATATTAATAGCAGAGCAAGAACTCAAAGTCGGGGCTGCCTGATTTCAAAATCGTGTGCCATGTTGACGTACCAATAAACCCCTTCCATGGTACTCTACTGAAGAGCAATGTGTGCCAGTACAGTCACAGTTGTTATATTTCTATGATCACTCATCAAATATATACTTGCCTTTCTCTCCCACTATGAGTGCAGTCTACTTCCCATCCCTGTGGGCTTTTCCCTTGGTCTTGTGCTTGCATGGAGCATGCAATGTCAAATATATACTTGCCTCTGTCTCCCACTGTGAGTGGAGTATACTTCCCTGCCCTGTGGGGTTTTCCCTTGTTCCTGTGCTTACATGGAGCATGGGATGTCAGCAGTCTTGTGAGGGGAGGATTGGCACAGGGCTATGAGGTTTAGCTTGCCCTTCAGTGCATGACTGATCCACTGGGAGAAGAATGTAGCCAGATAACTGTGGAACAAAACTGAACCCAGCATTGAGCTCAGAGTCAAGTCCTGCTGAAGGTTAGGCTGAAGCTGAGCCGTCCACATCCTGCCCCATCAGCCAAGCCGTGGCTCTTGTGCTCACCCATGAGCATGAGAATAAAGTTTTTTGTTGTAAGCCATTGAGTTTTGCCTCCTCTACAAATGTTATTTTCATTTTTTAAGTAGCACAGTAATGATTATTCCTGTTCCCAAAATCTTTTGTCACATCTTAGATTGCTTCTTTAGAAAGATGACTAAGAGACAAATTACTGGGCCCAGTGAATGGGATTCTTGAGGCATTTAATATGCTCCTTTCATCTGAATGTTTGATACTAAGGATTTCAAGATGTCTCTGTTTTATTTCTAAAGTTTCATGTCCAATTGATCATCATTATTCATGGCCTCACTCAGAAAGGCTCAAGGAAGCTCTTTGATCTCTTTCCTCTGTGTCAGTTTGGTGAGAGAACTAAAATCACTAAGGTCACTGGCTTTGCCTTGATGCCTCCACCATGCCACTGTGGGAACCTGGGCAAGCAAACACCTCGCTTCTGCCATTTACAAAATGGAGACACACAGTCCCATAGTTTTGTGAGGAAGAAGTCACATTATTGAGAACACAGCAGTGTATTAAAGTAAAATAAAGAACTTAATTCAAGCAATACATACACAGGCAAAAAACCACCAGCCCTCAGAGTTGGAGTCTCTCTTCCCCTTCTGATAACAAAAGGACAAATGACCACAACCTACTGGTGCACATGGCATGTTCACACCTGACTCCCAGGAGCTGCTGTCAGGGTGGACATGAAGGCCAAAGGCTGGGGCTGACAAATTTAGCATGTGGTTCTTTGAGAAATCTCACAAAAACTTCTTTTTTCACTTGAGGATACATCACCATTATCACCATCAGAGATGACCATTAGTTTTCACTAATGGCATTAATATATTATTTCCCCACGTGTTTTACAAAAAAAAAAAAAGGAAGGTATTTACCGAAAAACATTCAAGAGAAGGAGAATTAAGTACAAGGGCTGGGTGTGGGGGCAGTAAATAGAGAGAAAGGGGAGCTAGAAAGTTGAACAACAAGGAAAATGAATGCCACTTGCCTGTGAACATTTGCCAGGCTCTGTATTTAGTGTTGAGCTCTCTACAAGCCAAGGCAAAATGATGGAAGTAACCAATTGTAGGATACACAGTATCCACAGACCCTCTCTTGACACCCATATCAGAGAGCAATTTTTCACTTAAAACATTACTTGGTGATACAGAGTACAGTCCTTTTCATATTTCAACAGAACACATGAGTGGGTTTTCTCCACCTCCTTCTCACACTGCCTCCCAGAGGCACAGGCCCCAAGCAAGTGCACAGTGTGGGTTGGAGTGGAGAGACTGTAAATCCTCAGAGCTGCCGCCCCAAGCATCAGTGTGCTCAAGAATCACTGGGGTCTTGTTAAATGCAGATTTGATTCAGTGTGTCTGGACTGGGGCTTCCAGGCGATGCCCAACTTGTGGTCCAGGAAGCACACTTTGAGAATATTCTTCACAGCTGAACCTTTCATAAAATCTGGATACCAGAGAGCTTGGGGTTAATTTCCTGATGAGAGCTGGGTGCTCTCATATCCTATGTGGCAGTCAAAGCCAGGGCCACATGGTTTGAATATGCAGGGCCAACCTAATTGTCTTTGATGATATTAACAGGCTGGACCAGGGCTGGAACTTGCAGCTAAAGCCACTGCACTTCTCCAAGGAGAGGGGAGAGGGGCCATGGCACTGCTCACCCACCAGTCATTCTCTTATGCCAACACTGCAGGTGACCGGCTTTTATTCTTAGTCAATGTCCAGGATAATTTTGTTAGGTTTTGTATATTTTAATTTTTGCTTAAATTTAGCATACACGTGAATTTGATTATCTAAACTGGTGAGTTACAAGTGTGTGACAAGCCCCCAAAATAACACCTTGGCTGGGTTGTTTAAATAATTTTTGTTCTCTTCATCCTCACAAAATAACTGATGAGTACTAGGCTTAATACCTGGGTGATGAAATAATCAGTACAAGAAACCCGCATGACACAAGTTTACCTATGTAACAAACCTGTACATGTACCCCTAAACTTAAGATAAACATTAAAAATTGCTCTTAATTTTTAGGAGTTCAACCTCTAATTCCCCACAGATTTTCTTCCTTGCCAAGTCTTAGTAAACTTATCCATTCCACTCATATGACAAAAGAACTGATGGCTCAAGGGCCAAACAAACTATTTAAAAAGCAAGAACACGAAGAAAATCTCTCTTCAAAAATATCTAATAACTCAAGAGCGCTCCTTCAGCCCTTAGAAAGGACTTATTTAAGCCTCTGCAGGGACTGGGTTTCAGCCAGCAGTGATGGTGATCGGACATTCAAGGAATGAAGCAGAATGACCCTCCACTCCAAGTGAGTTATGGCAGCACATTGTAAACAACAAGACACCGGGTGACAGTGAGGAGTGAGAATCAAGCAGATGTTTGGCTCTGGCTGAGCACATGCTTTACACATCTCAACTCAAGAGGGTTTTCAAACACAGCGTCAAGCCCATGTGTTTGGTTTTCCTTGTCAGAGCCCTTCTGCTACCTTGAGGAAGGGATGGGTGGAAATACAGAAAAGCCACCCTGCACAGATTCCTGCATCTACATCCACAGCACCAGTCACATGAAAGACACCAGACGCAGCATCAAAACATTCAACCAAGATAATGTTGACAATGTAAGATAATGTTGAAAACTAAAGCTTCCTAATCTTTTGAACTTGGTCCATATTAAATTGCCTCAGGCAAAGTTAAAGCAGTTGAGACCACCCTCCCATATTTCCATTTACATGCTTTGTGTTTTATGACAGAAATACATTGAAAATCTTGTGCACCAGTCTGCGAAAACTCAGGATTATAAGGGGAGGCATCCAACAGACTTAAGGCTCCCAAACAGATTTGGAATTTCTTGGACCTAATTCGATTGACCTCATTCACTGCCCAACCTCACAAACAACCTAATTCAGTTTTCAAACCATGTTACTTAACTGACACAGGATAGCCATGAAGAGGTTCTTATTACCTTATGCATTATTATGCATTGGGCATTTTGCCCTCTGTCCTGAATTGCTCTTCTTAGAGATCAGGTGCAGGTGCTCAATTAGGAGAATATTATTCAATCAAAGCTGTTTTTGGCAATTCCTCCCATCATGTGACTCACAAGTTAAAAATGGTCCAGTTCCTCTTTCATTTAGAATGAAATCTTTTCCTGCAGCTCCACCCAGGAGAAAATATCATGATTCACATTCAGGATGCACATATGCGGCTCAGGTGGGTGCACGCAACATGCTCATTCAAGTCCACTCATTTTTAAAAAAGATATCCAAAGACTCCTGGCTTCCTGCTATCTCAGTTGACCCAGGAGAACATCATCAATCATTTACATGAAATAAAATGTCCACCCTGGTTTTAGCTTGTCTTTAGATATTTGAATACAACTACATAATCTTTTCCACTAATTTTGAAAGCTTCCTTTACTTAGAGAAGCAACAAATTCAGAGGAAAGTTACTACTTTGCTCAACCACAAATGTGATGCAGATTACTCAAAGTTATTGATTCTAGCAAACAGGCAAACCCTTACCTTTCTCCAACTGCAGTGATAGCAAGGATTCTCAGGTGAGAGAAAACCCAGGCATGGCGTTTGTTAACAAGGAGGTCCTTACTCCACTTCATAGGCTGTCCAGCTAAGAGGCAATAGATGCATTTCTTCCCCTTGCTTTTCAATGCAGAGTTTAGTTGTGGGTTGTTGTAAAAATCCCCCAGACACACTAAATGCTAGAAGACTCCTGGAAAACTGCTAATCTCTCCAGGAGGTGTATTTGTCCTTGCTGCTATCATTTGGGTGGAGGAGGGGCAGAGGGTATGGATGCTATCAGGTGAATTCCGTTCTTCCTGCTTTTGCTATAAAAGGTGGAGATAAGTAAGGGGAGGGGAGTCCCGGTAACTGTCCCTAACATAACCAGTGCCTGAACATTCCTTCAAAATCACCTTGATCAGTGGTTATTGAACTTGGCTTCAATGGTATCTGACTGATGGGATCCTCACTCTATCTGAGACCATCTGGACCACCACCAACTGATAGGCACAAGTCGTGTGGCTACTGAGCACTTGGAATGTGGAAGTCCAAATATGGCTGTGCCACAAGTGTAAAGTACATGTGAGATTTCAAAGACATAGTATGAAGGAAAGAATGTAAAATATCTCATTAATATTTTTGCATTGATGGCATGTCGAACTAATAATATTTTTGATTGGCTAAATAAGATTGTTGTTAAAATTAATTTTATCTGTTTTTATTTTTCTCCTTTTTACTGTGGTTTCCAGAAGATTTAAAGTTACATATGTGGTGTGTCTTCTAGCTCTATTGGGAAGTGCTGGTCTAGGCAGTTAAATAACTCTTCTTTGTATTGAGTCAAAACTGGCCTTTTCTAACCTTCTTGATCTTGCCTTCTGAAGCAATAAACAAAATTCTTCCACATGACAGTTAGAGTACAATATCTTAAGACAATCATGATCCCCACCCATCTTTTCTTCTCATGCTGAACAGCCTTTCCTTTTGCAAACATTCCTTCTAGGACATGTGTTAAAAATTATTTATCTAAAACCTGGAAAATATCAAAATGATTGCTGTTATCTTTCTGAACAATTTCTTTAATAAGCCCAGTTGACCTTCATCGAGCCCTCTCAGGGAATGTAACTTTGATTTTACAGGGCTGTAAAACATCTGGTTCCTTATCAATTATGGATAGTTGCTCTGAGTTTAACTTGCAAAAAGTAGAGTGAGAAATGTTCTTATGACCTGAGATGAAAAGCAAAAATACTGCAAATAGATCTCTGGGAATTATGGTGAGGGTGTTAAACTGAGCTTCTTCTCATGCCCCTGCATCTAGCTGTTGGGGACCCAACCCCATATTGGCTGTGGTTCAGTTTAGTGCATATTCCATTACTTGGAAGAAAGCATCCCAGCCAGTCATGCTAGTACAATAGCTGAGCCTTGAATAGGCCATTCCACCATTCTATTAAGCTAGATACTTCTGTGTAAGGAGAACTTAAAATCAATGAAATGGTCATGCACCCATTGTCACATCTCCTTGTTCATAAAATGGGTCTCTTGGACTGAGGTGATGCTCTGTAGGATTTACGGTTAATAGATGAGACTTTCATATGTTCTTAGAAGGTGGTACTGGAGAAGGCACTCACGGTGCATGTAAGGCAAACCCATACCTGGAGTAGGTGCCATTTCCAGTAAGGATGTCACGCTGTCCTTCCTATGATAGATGGGGCCAATATAACCAACTAATGGTATCTTCAGTGCTGCCAAGTGGTATCTAGTTTCCTTCTGGAACAGAGTCATAGTTGATGGCTTCACATCACTCTCCAGTGACTCCAGGTCCATCGAGGAAGAAGCAAGAGCAGCTTTCGTGATGGAGAACTCACGCTGCCTGGCCCATGTGTAAACCCCATTCCTGCTACTATTATGACTCTGTTTATGGGCCCATTGTGCCAACACAGGGATGACTGAAGACAACCTGGCTCATAGGCAAAAGACAAGTTAACTTGTCCACTCGATAGATGACTGTTTCCTGTCTGGTGAGTGTTTTCTGGTGGGCATTAATGTGAAACACATAGATTTACTTACTGTGTGCCCACTCCTACAAGTCCATTCATGATCTCTTTCCCAGACCTCTTTGTTTCCAATTTTCTTATCTTTCTCCTTTCAGGCCCCGCATCCACTAGCCTAGCCACTTGCCACTATCTTAAAGTCCATTCTGCTGGCTGGTACTATCTCTGTTCAAAGTGAATGGCCAAACGTACGGCTCAAAAATCTGTCCACTTGGAGTATTTCCCCTCATTGTTATCTTTTATGTCCACCACTGAGTGGGTTTGAAATACGTCAGCAGTGCATTTTTTGGCTTGTGTCAACGTGTCAAGCTGACCTGTTTGTGAATCAGGCCTGCGTGTTTGCTTCCTCCATCAGCAAGTCAGAAGAAACCTCCCATAAAACTACACATGTGAGTTGAGAGAGAGGTGTAGGTACAACAGAGGTATGGAAGTCTAGGTCACCTGGTTAGCTGTTTGTAATTGTACCTGCTTGGATCTGCTATCAAATTTACCATTTTCACTGACCAATAAATTTCTGCTGTACCCATAAATTTTTAAATCTGAAAATAGCCAGTTATAGCCTACCCATTGAAATCTTAATTTTGTTTTTCTTTGGGAGAAATTCTAGTCAACTCTTTTTTATATATGCCAGGTATGTTTTGATGTCTCTTGCTCACTCTTCATACTTTTAATGCCTTGACTTTTAAAAATATTTTTAAAAATTATTTAAACAAAAATTTAAATAGTTTTCTAAAATGAACATATTGTTAAACATGTTTTAACATACTTAAACATATGAAACATTTTCATTTTATAATTATAATTTCACACCCAACATCTTTGAGGCTTTAATTCTATGGCTTTTAATTTATGCTGATTCTTATTCATAATGGCTTACTTATCATGCACTGTTTAGTTTTGGATTGTGAACTCATCTTTCTTGGAACCCTGTCTGTGGCAATTCATTCAGGCATTGAGCTAAATATATTGCCAGATATTTGCTTTTGCTTCTGGCCAACCTTCTGAAGACAGACTTGTGTACTCATATCCCCTTCCCATTACTTCTTGCTTGCTCCCCTACTGCAGAATCTTCTGGAAGGGAAGGATTTTTCTCTAGTTCATCTTTCCAGGGTGTTATCTTTAAGATGTACTACTGTATGTGAGTTGAGTGATCTTACTTACCTCATCAAACATAAGGTTTTGTCTCCTGCTCCCTTCATATCAGTGGCCCCAAATAACAGAGGTTCTAGGCCATCAAAATTCGTAGGTGCCCCTAGAACAAATGCAGTCTACAGTGCTAGAGTACAGTTGTTTCTGGCCTTTGAGAATGTCCCTATTTTACTGTCAGCTCATCAATGTATACTTAAAAATAACTTTAATACTTTAAATAGCATTTTAGTTGTTCTAGACTGGGAGGTTTTCTGCAGACATTTAATTAACTATATTAGCAGAAACAGATGTTAACCTTACATTTTAACATGTGCATTTAACTTAAAGTCTAAAATTAATCTGCATCTTTCCCCCTACATGAATGTTTCAAAGATTTAGGATTAACGTACTAGACAATAATAGTTACAAGTTTGAAGTCATCTTGTTTTTAAATGGTTCTAATTTAATAATTATCAATCAAGGGTAGCGATGATGAAAATCTTCAGAAGACTTTTTCAAGTGTTACTGCATGTAATGAATGTGTCATATATGTTAATAATATGAAGGCCCAACAATGTTAAGAATTCAGTGTTCTCACTGATGAAATCATCTTCTTTTAAAATTTATTTATTACTGACCTATACATCCAACAAATATATATAAATATATGTACAAAATTATATATATGTATATATTCTAAATTTAGTGTATGTTCTTAAAAGGAAATTTTCTTTTATAACCACAGTAAAATCAACACAATCAGGAAAATCAGCGTACTATAAAATGATCTCATGCAAAGGCTGGAAAACTTTCTATATAGGGTCAAATAGTAAATATTTTAGCCTTTAAAGAACATATAGTTTGTGTTACAACTACTGAATTCTACTGTCGTAGTGTGAAAGCAGCCACAGATGATGCATAAATCAATGGGTGTGGCTGTGTTCCAAAAAAAAATTTGCAAAAACAAGCATTGACCTGGTTTGGTCCCACAAGCTATAGTTTGCCAACTCCTGATCTAATCTACAGAGTTAAATCTGATTTTGCTAATTTCCCAATCATGTGCGTTAGAGCGTTGGGTTGAGCTGTGCCTCTTTACTTTCCTTTGATCTGGATAGTTTTTCAATCTTTCTTTGTCTTTCATGAAATTGGCATTCCTGAAGAATGCAAAACAGTTGTTTTGTAAAATATCCCTCATTTTGGGTTTGTGTGATGCTTCTTCATTATTAGATTCAGGATTTACATTTTGGACATGGATACCACAGAATTGAAGTGTTCTCTTCAGTGTTTTGTAGTAGAAAGGACATGATGCTGAAGTGACCCCTTACTGGTAAAGTTAACCTGGTTAAAAGGGTCATCCACTAAAATTTTCTTCTTTAGAAAATACTTGTGGGAAGGGAGTTTGGGTCTGTAAATATTCTTAATTCCCAAGCGTTAACCCACTAGTTTAACATCCTGTGATGAACTTTTCCTGTATTAATTATTATCATGATGGTTTCCCAGTGGTGACATTGCAAGTCCATTCATTCTACATCTGTTAGTTGGAACCATTCTTCATCCCTATCTATTTGTTTACATCCATATGGAATAATGAATTCTTATGTAATTGAACAGGTTATAATCTTTAACTGTCATTTATTTTGAAGCTCAATCTGTCACTAATTTGGCCAGAGGGATCCCCTTTCAAGCTGGTTCTAGTGTCCTGTTAGCATGTCTTCCAATTCTTTAAGTTCCTCCTTGCTTTCTGGCACAAGCTGTTTTAAGAGGTTCTCTACTTACAGACCTGAAACCAACCATTTCTCCAAGGAGTCCTGTGTCCTTTGAAAGAAACAGGCTTGGTTTCATTGATTTTCTCTATTACTTGTAAGGTTTTTATGTTGCTTATTTCTGTTCTCATCTTTTCATTTGTCTGGGGCTTAATTTGCTCTTCTTTTTCTAAGTTCTTAAGATAGAAGCTTATATAATTGATTTTACATTTTAATAAAATAAACATTTTAAAACATGAATTTCACTCCAAGTACGGATTTAATCCCACAAATTTTGTTATGGCTGTTTTGATTTTCATTCATTTCAAAATATTTCCTAGTTATGCTGGTAATTTCTTCTTTGACCCATGGATTATTTAGAAGTACATTTTAAAATTGTTGAATATTTGGGGATTTTAAATATATCTCCTGCTATTGATTTCTAATTAAATCCTGTTACAATCAGAGAACACATAATGCATGATTTCTAACCTTTTAAATGTATTGACACTTGCTCTGTGGCCCAGCATATGGTTTATCTTTGTGAATGTGTATTCTGCTGTTGTTGGGTGGAGTGTCAATTAGGTCTGCATGGTAATAGTGTTGATCATGTCCTCTATATCCTTATGTATTTTCTGTCTAATGTTCTGTTAATTACTGAAAAAGAAGTATTAAAATCTCCAACTGTAATTGTGGCTTTGTTGGTTTCTCTTTTCGGTTCTATCAGTTTTAGATTCATGTATATTTGAAGCTCTGTTGTTGGGTGCATATACATTCCGGATTATTATGTCTTCCTGATGAACAGACCACTTAATTGTTTTGAAAGGTCTGTCTTTATCCTTTGTAACATTCCTTGTCCCAATATTGACTTCATCTGATATCAACATAGCCACTCCATATTTCTTCTGTTTAGTAGAAACATGTAATTTCATTTATTTTACTTTTAACCTCTTTTTAAGTATAATAGGTTTCTTGTACACAGAATAGAATTAGGTCTTGCATTTTTAGTCAGTATGACAACTTTTTTTTGGTTAGAGTGCTTGTAATTATTCATATGATAGTTTTAAATCTCTCATTATGCTATTTGCTTTCTGTTTGTTTCATCTTTTCTTAGTTCCTTTCCTCCTCACTTCTTGCCTTATTTTGAATGGAATGTTTTTTAAATTATTATTTCATCTATGTCCACTATTGGACTTATTTGTTATATCTATGTTTTCTTTATTGGTAGTTATTCAAAAGCAGTGAGGTCCAGTAGAACTTTCAGTAATTATGGAAATGTTCTGTATTTGTGCTCTCAGATATGGTAGCCACATGTGACTAATGAGCATTTGATATGTAATTGGTGCAACTGAGAAAGTGAATAATTAATTTTATTTCATTTTCATTAATTAAAATTTAAATTTAGTCAGTTGTGACTAGTGGCCACCATATTGGACATTTCACACTAGGCTTCAATATCTTTACCTTATTATAATTTAACTTTACTGTATTTTACCACTTACTATATAAGACCATTACAAAAGCATATATCTATTTCCCTCTTCAATTCTTTGCACTACTGTTGTCACATATTTTACCTTTACATATTAAAGATCCTACATCATTTTTGCTTCAAATAGCTATCTTTTAAAGCAATGAAAAAATAAAGACGTGTTACTCACATACTTACTATTTCTGATGTTCTTTATACCTTCATATAGATCTAAATTTATCTGACCTGATATGTTTTTATTTCAGTTGGAAGAACTTCCTTTAACATGTATTTCAGTGCAGATCTCTTGGTGATGAACTCTAAGTTTATGTTTGTCAAAAAAAGTTGTTTTTCTCCTGTGATCTTAATTTTTCAGGACATTTTTACTGGCTTTAGAACTCTAGTTTGACAGTTGTTTTCTTTTAGGCCTTTAAAGATGTCATTCCATTATCTCATTGCTTGCATACTTTCCAATATCTGTAAATTCTTATCTTTCTTTTTATGCAATGTGTCCCCTGCTACTCTAAGAGACAGCAACCTCTTTAAAATTTTTAAAAATTTTTTTCTTTATCGGTTGTCCCACAATTTTATCATGTACTTTTGTATGACATATGTTTGTGTTTATTCTAGTTAGGGTTGATTGAACTTCTTGGATCTGTGAGATTATGTACTATTCATCAAATTTGAGAAATTTTTGGCTAATTCTTCAAAGAGTTTTACTTCATATTAGCTTGTGGATACTCTAATCACACTTGTATTAGGTCTCTTGATATTAATCTACAAGCCCACTCATTTTAATTCTTTCTTTTCCTCTAAACTTCATTTTAGATATATCCTGTTCCTTATAATTCATTCATATTTTCTTCTGTAGGATCTATTCTGACATTAATACAGTGCAGAGAAATTTTCATTTCAGATCTTGTATTTTTTTTAATCTGTAAAAGTTTCACCTTGATCTTTTATATCTCTTCTATTTCTCTACTCATTGTGTTTATGTCTTCCTTTACATCCTTAAACACTTAAAGTATATTTATTATATCTGTTTTCTCATCTCTATTTGCTATTTCCATCATTCCTTTCATTTCTATGTCTGTTTCTAGTAAGTGATTTTTCCTCCTAGTTATAACATTTTTCTTGTCCACATAATGTCTAATAATTTTTTATCTGTTGATGAGCATTATGAGATTAGGTTGTAGAATGCTGAATTTTGAAATGTGTCTTCAAAGACTGTTGTACTTTTTCTGGCAACCAATTATGTAACTTGTGGATTTAGCTGTTTTGAAGCTCTCTTAAACTTTTGTACAGAAGCTCTATATTTACCTTTAATTTAGGGCTCATTTAGCCCCACTCCTAAGGTGTGGCCCTTCTGGAGTCTCTAGTGAACACTCCATTTAGTCAATGAGGTCTTCTTACTATAAATGAAGGGAACTTGAATGATTTCTAGCTCTTTGTTAATTTTTTTTCTCATAGTTTTCCAGTAGTTGTTCTTTCCTTGGAAGTTATTCTTGCCCACCTCATGGGATTTCATCCTACACATGAGCAGACTGGTACTCAACCAAAGACTCAAGCAGATGTCTATGCAAATATGTACAACTATTTCTCTGACTAGCCCCCACCCTTTATCAAACTCCACCATATACATCTTAGCTCCCTCAGCCTTTTGAATCTATGCTCTTCAGTTAGTAAGATTGCCAGGCTCTATTTGAGTTCCACTTTGCTGAGCTGCAGTGTTATTTGCCCCCAGGCAGAAAACATAGAAAACTGTAAGGCTTACCATCTTTGTTCCTCCTCTCTCCAGAATTACATCTGGTATTTCCAGTTGTCTAATGTCAGAAAATAATCATTTCCTATACTGCATGCATTTTTAAAATTTATGATGGGAGGATAATTCTGAATCCTATTAGTCCATCAGAGCCAAAGTGAAAGTCCCTAATTCCTTTTAGTGGAAAATGCTTCTAGAAGCAAGGATCTGAGGGTTCGGTGTGCTTTTTGCTACACAGTCATCATTTTTGTGGTGATAGCACATATCATTGCTCTTTTTACATTTTTCAAGAATACAATATACCTTGCTGTACAACACAGTTCTTGATATTTATTCCTTCTATCTAATAGTAATTATGTATCCTTTGACCTTTAATTTAGGGCTAATTTAGCCCCACTCCTAAGGTGTGGCCCTTCTGACCAACATGTCCCCAGACCACCTTTACCTAACTACCCCAGGCTCTGGTAACTACCATTTTGCTCTCTACTCCTATGAGATCACCATTTTTAGATTCCACGTATGAACAAAATTATGAGGTGTTTGTCTTCCTGTGCTTATTATTTCACTTAACTTGATGTCTACCAGGTTCATCAATGTTGTCACAAATTTCAATTTTTATGGCTGAATAGTATTCCATTCCATATATATATATACCACATTTTCTTTATCCATGCATTCACTGATGGGCACTTAGGTCGATTCCATATCTTGGTTATTGTGAACAATGCTGTGATCAACACAGAAGGGCAGATATTTTTAACATACTGATTTCATCTCCTTTGGATATGAACATACATACTATTTTACATAAAGCTGTACCATTTTACACTCCCAATAACTGCTTTTAAGCATTCACTTTTCTCCTCATCCTCACCAACACTTGTTATCTTTTGTCTTTTTGATAATGGTCATTTTGATTGGGGTGAGGTGATATCACTTTGTGGTTTTGATTTGCATTTCCCTGATAATTAGCGATGTTGAGTATTTTTTCATACATCTGTTGGACATTGTATGTCTTCTTTGAGAAATGTTTATTCAGATCCTTTGCCAATTTTTTAAATAGGCTATTTGTTTTTGGTTGTTGAGATCTTTGTGTATTTTGAATATTAGCCACTTGTCACATGTATAGTTTACAAGTATTTTCTCCCATTTCTACAGGTTATCTCTGAACTCTGTTGATTGTATCCTTTGCTATACAGAAGCTTTTTAGTTTGATGTTAGCCCATTTGTCTATTTTTGCTTTCATTGCCTGTGCTTTTAAGGTCTTATCCAAAACATCCTTGCACAGACCAATGTCATAAAGAATTTCCCCTGTATTTTCTTCTAATCGTTTCACAGTTTCAGATCTGACATGCAAGTCTTTAATCCATTTTTTATTTTTTATATGGTGGAGATAAGGGTCTCATTTCATCCTTCCACATGTGAATATCCAGTTTTCCCAACACCATTTATTGAAGAGAATGTCCATTCTCCAAGGTGTGTTCTTAGAATCTTTGGCAAAAATCAGCTGGCTATAAATGAGTGGATATATTTCTGGGTTCTGTTCTGTTCCATTGGTCTATGTGTCTGTTTTTATACCAATACCATGAGTTTTTGGCTAGTATAGCTTTGTAATAAACTTTGAAGTCAGATAGTGTGATGCCTCCAGCTTTTTCTTTTTTCTGTCAAGATTGCTTTGGCTATTTAAGGTCTATTGTGGTTCCACATCAATTTTCAGATTGATTTTTCTATTTCTATGAAGAATGTCATTGATATTTTGACAGGGATTGCACTGAGTCTGTAGGTCACTTTGGATAGTATGAACAATTCAACAATATTAATTATTCCAATTCATTAAACACAGTATATCTTTCATGTATTTGTGTCTTCTTCAATTTCTTTAATCGATGTTCTGTAGTTTTTACTGTAGAGGTCTTTCACTTCCTTGGTTAAATTTATTCCTAAGCATTTTTGTAGCTATTATAAATGGGATTGCTTTCTTGATTTCTTTTTCAGATTGCTCACTAATAGTGTACAGAAATACTGCTGATTCTTGTATGTTGATTTTGTATCATGTTACTTTATTGAATTTGTTAGTTCTAACAGTTTTTTAAGTGAAATATTTAGGGTTTTCTATATATGAGTTTATGTCACCTGCAAACAGGGATAATTTAATTTCCTTCTTTCCAATTTTGGTGCCTTTATTGATTTCTCTTGCCTAATTACTTGGCTAGGATTTCCAGTATTATGATGAATAGAAGTAGTGAAAGTAGGTATCTTTGTCTTCTTCTAGATCTTAGAGGAAACATTTTCAGCTTTTCCCGTTCAGTGTGCTGTTAGCTGTGGGTTTGTTGTATATGATCTTTATTGTGATGAGGTGCATTCTTCTATACCTAATTTGCTGAGAATTTTTATCATGAAGGAATGTTAAATTTTGTCATGCTTTTTCTGCGTGTATTGAAATGATCATATAGGTTTTAACCTTCATTCTTTTAATGTGATGTATCATATTTATTGATTTACATATGCTAAATCATCTTTGCATCTCTCTTGCATGAATCTTACTTGATCATGATCTTTTTAATGTGCTTTTGAATTTGGCTTGCAAGTATTTTGTTGAGAATTTTTGCATCAGTGTTCATCAGGATATTGACCTGTAGTTTTCCTTTTTTATTGTAACCTTGTCTGATTTTGGTATCAGGGTAATGCTGATACCAAAATTGAAGTTTTTCTTCTTCAATTGTGTGAAATAGTTTGAATACGATTCATACTAATTTTTGTTTAAATGTTTGGTAGAACTCAGCAGCAAATGCTTTTCTTTGATGGGAGACTTTTTATGCAATCTCTTTACTCATCATTGGTCTGTTCAGATTTTCTGCTTCTTCATGTTCAATCTTGGTAGGTTGTTATGTGTCCAGGAATTTATCAATTTCTTCTAGGTTCTCCAGTTGGTTGGTACATAATTGTTCATGCTTGTCTCTTAGAATTATTTGTATTTCTGTGATATCAGTTGTTATGCCTCCTTTTTATAATCTCTGATTTTGTTGAGTAGTCTCTCTTTCTTAGTCCAGTTAAAGTTTTGTCAGTTTTATCTTTTAAAAAAAACTCTTCATTTTGTTGCTTTTGTATTTTTTAACTTCTAGTTTATTTCTGCTCTGACCTTTATTATTCCTTTTTTCTGCTAATTTTGGATTTAGTTTGTTCTTGTTTTACTAGTTCCTTGAGGTGCAATGTTAGATTGTTTACTTGAGACCTCGCTTCTTTTTTTGGTGTAGGTATTTACTGCTATAAACTTCCTGCTTAGAACTGCTTTTGCAGTGTCCCATAGGCTTTGGTATGTTCTGTTTTCATTTTCATTTGTGTTTAGACATTTTAAAATTTCGCTTTTAGAGGCGGAGGTTGCAGTGAGCTGAGATCGCACCACTGCACTCCAGCCTGGGCGACAGAACGAGACTCCGTTTCAAAAACATATAATAAAATAATAAAATAAAATAAATAATAAATACACAAATAAATTTCCCTTTAAATTTCTTCATTGACCCGTTGGCTGTTGAGGAGTATGCTGTTTAATCTCCGTGTATTTGTAAAATTTCTGAGGATTCTCCTGTTATTGATTTCTAGTTCTAAACCACTGTGGTGAGAAAAGACATTTGCCATGATTTCGATCTTCTTCAGTTTGTTAAGACTTTTGGTATACCACATGATCTTTCCTGGAGAATGTTTCATGTGCAGTTAAAAGAATGTGTGTTCTGTAGCTGCTGAATGGAATGCTCTGTAAATACCTATTTGGTCCATTTGCTTCAGAGTGCAATTTAAATCTAATGTTTCTTTGTTAATTTTCTGTCTGAATGGCCTGTCCATTGTGAAAAGAAGAGTGTTGAAATCTGCTACTATTAAAGTATTACAGTCTATCTACCTCTTTGGATCTACTTATACTTGCTTTATATTTTTTTGTGCTCCCATGTTGGGTGCAGGCATGTTTACAATTGTTACAGCCTCTTGCTGAATTAACCCCTTTATCATTATATAATGGCCTTCTATGTTTTTTCACAGTTTTTGACTTAGAGTCTATTTTATCTGATATCAGTGTAGCTACTTCTTCTCTTTTGGTTTCTATTTGCATGGAATATCTTTTTTAATCCCTTCGTTTTCAGTTTATGTGTGTCCTTACAGGTGAAGTGAGTTGTGTGTAGGCAGCATATAGTTGGGTCTTTTTACTCTGTCTTTTAATTGGTGAATGATCCACTTACATCCAAGAAAATTGTAATAGTTAAGAACTTAGTACTGACATTTTGTTAATTGTCATCTAGTTGTTTTGTAGCTACTATCTTCCTTTCTTTTTCTGTTACTGTTTCCCTTTGTGGCTAAGTGATTTTTTTCTAGTAGTAAGTTTTGATTCCTTGGTTTTTATTTTTAATGTATCTATTATAGGTTTTTGCTCTGTGGTTATGATGTGGCTTACAAAAAACATAACAAGTTTTTCAAATAAATAACAACATAACTTTGATCACTAAAAAGAAAAATAGTCTACACTTTTAACTCCACTACCCCCATATCTTGAATTTTTCATGTCAATATGTATTTTTTATATTGCATATTCCTTAACAAATTATTGTGGTTATTATTAATAGGTTTGTTTTTTAACCTTCATACTAACGATAAATGATTTACACACTGCCATTACATTATTAGGGTATTCAGAATTTGACTGTGTACTTACTTTTTACCAGTGAGTTATATAATTTCAGTTACGTTTCTGTGATACTCATTAGTGTCCTTTTCTTTCAACTTGATGAACTCTTTTTAGCATTTCTTGTAAGATAGGTCTAATGGTGATAAACTCCCTCAGCTATTGTTTGTCTGAAGAAGTCTTCATTTCTCCTTCATTTCTGAAGCCAGCTTTTACTTAAGTAAGTTTTCTACCCCTTTCTCCTTTTCAAGGTTTGAGGAAGTACCTCTTGAACATTGATACATTTGCTCTTTTGATGTTATCCCATAAGCTTTCTTGCTTCTTCTTTCTTCTTTTTTCTCCTCTGACTTATACATATTCAATTAATCTGAATTCACAGATTTTGTCTTCTATTTGATCAATTCTGTTGATGCTCTTTATCGCATCAAAGCTGTTGATGATCTCTATTGCCTTTTTCATTTTGTTCATTATATTATTACTCCAAGATTGCTGTTTGATTATTTCTTATTATTCCAATTCCTCTGTAAAGATTTTCTGGTCCATTTTTGATTTGTTTCTCTGTATTGTCTATACGTTTGCTGAGCTTCCTTAAAACAACTATTTTAAATTGTTTATCAGGCAATTCTTCCATTTCCATCTCCTAAGGGTCAGTCGATGGCATCTTATTTTGTCCATTTAATGACATCATGTTTCCTTGATTATTCTTCTTCCCATGGCTGTGCATTCATGTTTTCACACTGAAGTAGATACCTAATGCAGTCTTTGCAACTGGACTTGTTTTTGAGAGTGTTCTTCAGCAGTTAGCTTGTCCAAAGATAGAAGGCAGGTCTATTAATGAGGTCATTAAGCCCATGATTTCTTCAGCTGTTGAAGTGCTAGGGGGCTTACTAAGACCAGGACTACCATGACTGGAATTCCATGGCTGCCAAGGTTGAAGCAGAGCTGGATGGCACCAGAAGCCCTCAACAGCTGAGACGACTGCATTACTGGGGTGCACCCAAGGCCCACAGCTTCTAAAGTCTGCACACAACTAACCCTAAAGTCTGAGGGTTATTCAGAGTCTGAGGCCCCTGTAGTCAGCCAGTGATGGTATCAGCTAAAACTTGATTCTATCTTGTTGGGGACATGGGTTCCCACCTGGCACGAGGCAGGCTCTTCAGTACTATTTTGAATACACGTGATTACAGCAGATACACCTGTCTTGATCTCAGTACAAAGTGGGAAGCGTTCAGTAATTCACCACTATGTGTGAGATCTGCTATAGGTTTTCCATGGATACTCTTATTAGATTAAGGACATTGTTTTATTTTTATTTATGAAGAGTTTTTCTTTAAATCATGAGTGAGTGTTGAATCAAATGCTTTTCCTGCATCTCTTTAAATCACTGCATGATCCTTCTCCTTTTTTCTGTTAATGTGGTGAATTACACTCACTTTCTAATATTAAACTGCCTTTTAAATGCTGGAATAAACTCCACTTGGTCATAATAGTCTTTTGAAATATTGATGGATTTGATTTTCTAACATTTGGATATGGATTTTTACATCTATCTTCATGAGTATATTGGTCTGTATTTTTCTCTTAAAATTGTGGTCTCTTTAAGTCAGCTGGCAATTTTTCTACTGTATTCTACTAATTGGAATAAATTGTGTAAAATTATTGCTCTTTCTTAAATGCATGGATAAATTTATCAGTGACCCTATATGGGTGTTGTGTTTTGGAGAGGATTTTAGTAGCCAAGTCATTCTCTTTGACAGATAGTCGTAGTCAGATTTATTTCTTGGTTTTATTTCTCTAAGTTGCATTTTTCAAAGAATTTGTCCACATAATTTTTTCTTGGCATAAAATTGCTCACAAAATCCTATTACCAACTTTTTTTTTTTTTTTGGTGGGGGGATGAAGTCTCGCTCTGTCGCTCAGGCTAGAGTGCAGTGGGGTGATCTTGGCTCACTGCAACCTCTGCCTCCTGGATTCAAGCAATTCTTGTGCCTCAGCCTCCTAAGTAGCTGGGACTACAGGTGCACGCCAGCATGCCCGGCTAATTTTTGTATTTTTTCTTTTATTAGAGATGGGGTTTCACCATGTTGGCCGGGCTGGTCTTGAACTCCAGGCCTCAAGTGATCCACCCACCTCGGCCTCCCAAAGTGTTGGGATTACAGGCAAGAGCCACCACACCCAGCCCTATTACCGAATTTTTTGCTTTTTCACTACTGCTGTGTATAATTTGTGTTTTCTCCCTATTATTCTTGCTAGAGACTTAACAATTTTGTTTCTTTTCAAAGCCCCAATCTGTGGTTTTGTTGACTTATTTCTATTATATTTTTATTTACTATTTCATTGATTTTTGGTCTTAATGTTTCCCTCCAACTTTATTTGAATTTGATTTGTGATTATTGGTTTTCAGCCTCTTTTCTAGTAATTGCTTTTAAGTCTATACGTTATCTCCAATCTTAGCCTTGAATTCCTTAAATATTTCTAATTTATGTTTTCTTCTGTGTCTCATAGGTAATTGAGAAGTATACTACATAATTTCTTTCTTTCCTTGGGACGGGGTCTTACTCTGTTGTCCAGGCTGGAGTGCAGTGGCATAATCACGGCCCACTGCAGCTTTGACTTCCCAAGCTCAAGCGATCCGCCTGCCTCAGCCTCTCAAGTAGCTGGGACCACAGGCATGCACCACCATGCCCAGCTGATTTTTTTAAATGATATTTTTGTAGAAACAGGGGTCTATGTTGCCCAGGATGGTCCTGAATTCTGAATTCCTGGGTTCAAGAGATCATCCTGCCTCAGCCTCATAAAGTGCTGGGATTATGGGTGTGAGCCACCACGCCCAGACAACTACATAATTTCTAAGCAGTTACAGATTTCCTAGTAATCCATATGGCTTCATTGATTTCTAGCTTAATCCCACTGTTTTCAGAGAATGCACTCATTTTGATTTCTACTCTTTGTAATGTATTAGGGCTTTATGGTCCTTTATGTGTCCAGTTTTGGTAAATGGTTTATACAGCATAAAATGAATTACATTTTGTCATTGTTGGTTAGTGTTTTATGCATCCCAATTAGATCAAGTCTGTCACCTTTTCTATATTCTTTGTGATACTGGCTGTTCAGGCCATCAGCTAATATGAGTGGTATGTCTTCCAGTATGATTATAGATGACTTTTCTCCATTTAGTTCTGTCAACTGTCACTTGATTATATTTTGAATATAAAATTAGAATTGCTACATAATCCTGTTGCCTTTTGGACTGATCTCTGTAGAATAATGTCTATATTCGAATCTGTAGAATCTCAGGTTACATGGGAAAAGGAAATTAAGATAGCAGACAGAACTAGATTGTTAATCAGCTCATCTCAAAATAGACTGATATATCCTGAGTTTCCAGGTGGGCCCCATATAATCACAGGGGTCCTTCAAAGTGGCAGAAAGGAGGCAGAAGAGAGAACCAGAGAGCGAGCAGGGTGAACATAACTCTACCCAATGTTGCTGGCTTTGAAGGTGGAGAAAGAGCGGCATGAGCCAAGAAATGTGGGTGGCCTCTAGAAGCTGGAAAGGGCAAGGTAACAGCTTGTCCCCTAGAGCCTCCAGAAAAATATGCAGCCCTATTGACATAAGCCCAGCGAGACCCATTTCAGATTTCTGAACTGCAGAACTGTAAGGTAATACATCTGTGTTGTTTTAAGCCATTAAGTTTGTGGTAATTTGTTACAGAAGGAAACTATATGCAACCTTTTTCATTAAAAATCACTTTCTATCTCTAATAATGCTTCTTGCCTTGAGGTCGACTTTGTCTAATACAATCACCCTTGGATATTCACAGGGGATATACTTGGCTTCAAGACCGCCGAGTATACAAAATCTGTAGATGAGAGTCCTTTATGTAACAGTATTTGCAAATAATCCATACACATTCTCTTGTATACTTTATCTTTAGATTTAATACCTAATACAATGCAATGTATAATTGTTATGCTGTATTTTTTTTTTTTAATTTCAAATAATTTTGAGCCACAGTTGGTTGAATCACAGATGTAGAACCCACAGACATGGAGGGCCAACTCTTACTTTCAAAGATGCACCAACTTTCTTTTGGTTAGTATTTGCAGTGGTATATCTTTTTCCAACTTTTAAATGTAAGAACACAGGAATATTAAGAGTATCTTTTGTATACAACAGTTAGGATTTTATTTTTCTTTCAACATGTTATAAATGCCATTTCACTGTCTGGCTTTACCACTACTTCTTTGAAGACAATGCCCCCCCAGTCCTTCCTCTGTGCTTTTAATATATTCTTGTTGTCTCTGGATTTCAGTAGTTTACTACTTTTGTCTGGGTGTGGTTTTCTTTGCATTTATCTTCTGTGGGGGTTTTCTGAGCTTTTTGAATCTGTGGCTTGATTTCTCTCATCACTTTCAGAAAATTCTGGGCTGGTACTTCTACTTTTCCACTCTATATTATCTCTCTTCCTTGGATTCCAATTAGATGAATGGTAGATCGCTTTGCTGTGTACCACACGTCTCCAACACAATGGCCAGTTAAGTTTCACTGTTTCATTTCTGTACTTCAGCTTAGTATTTTATATTGACCTGTTTTCCAGGAGCAGTTTTCCTAATATTCTACTTCTTCTCCCACCCACCAACCTTGTTTAATGGAGCGCTGACATAGCAAGACTCCAGGAAAATGGAATTGTTTCTCAAGGTTTTTGACTTGCGTTTTGGTCTCCCACCTTAGGCAGCTTAGAAGTTCACCAAATGTTTTGAAGGGTAAATAGTGCGGTTTAGCCCTCTGAAGTCTCCATAGTTATCACCCCAGCCCTTTGAAAGTGCCCAAATTCCACAGGTTGTTATTCAGCAGCGGACCCCTCACCAGGCAAAGCTTGAATCTTGCTGTGCCCAGTGGAATAAGCAAACACCCGCCCGGACCTGCAAAGAACTGCTGCAGATGACCTCATTGTAGTACTCTCAAATCTTAGCATTCCACATTGATTTAGGGGCTGATGCCTCTCAAGGGGTAAATGTGGGTATCCACCTATTACAGTTATTGACACAGTTCTGAGTTGGCCTCAAGGCCCTTCAACCCAGGAGCAGAAATGTTCATATTTACCACCCCCTGACTTTGTCATTTATTTTTCAAGCAAACTTACTAATCCTGTTAAATTTCTCACATTCTGGAACTGGCTGATTCTTAGTGGGATGTTTAACTTGTTCCATTAATTCTCACATTTTATGTAAAGTAGCAGATCTAAAGCTTCAATTATATGTGTATATATATGTGTGTGTATATATGTATATGATTAAATACAGGTGCTTTCAACCTGATTCATGTATTATACATTTCCCTTGGATTTGATTAGGTCCCCGATCCCCGCCCCAAGGCAGAACAGCACAGGTATATACAGGTATGCAGACAGATCACTTCTGTTTATCTCTGGGAACAAGAGACAGGGAACCAGGAGAAGTAAAACAAGGAACAGGAAAAAACAATCGAAGGCTGCGTTAGAGAGCTTATGACCATGGGACACCACAGCTCAATCTTTTTGGGGTTCTTTTTGAGGAAGGAGGTATAGAGCACGTTGGAACTAGTCTGCCCTGAGACAAGGAAGAGAGTGTTTATTCAGCCTGTCATGTTCACAACTGCTGAAGGGCTGCCCGTGGGGCTAACGCCCTCTTACCCAGGTCTGTGTGGGCATCCTGATAGTAGTGCCAGGGTAAGTCCCAGAGCAAAATTGTAGAGATATTCAATGGATCCGAAGCACGGTGCTCTCAGGCTACACTTGTACGCAGATTGCTGGCTCAGAAATAGCCCGAGCACAAAGATAGGCTGATGGATGTACCGGACGTATTTTATGCTCAATCTCATTTTCTTACCCTGTGGTCTCAACAGCATTGATATATATTTCCACGATCCCTTCTTTGTTTCATTAAGGGCTGCAAGTACTGTTTTTCTAATTTTTATCTTTATTAGGTGGAATTTTCCAGCATGAGCTTTTTGACTACCCTACAGGTTCAATTTTTTTGGCTTTAGAGATTGGTAGGATATCAATTCGTCCTGAAAATTGATAATAAAGGGAAGTGAAATCAAGCACTTAGCCTGCCTTTCTTATACAGTGATAAAGTTATTAGTTAAAAATAGACACATATACAAATATTTCATGCTCAAACTGTCTCATTTTTACATGGCCTGTAAAAATCCCTTCAAGTTGGCTTGTATAAACCTTTGACAGAATCCCAAGTCTTTAAGAGCTTCCTTGAATCCTGGACATCTTGTAGCAGTTTTGCAAATAAGTTCTTATTCCTTTTAATTGCAAATGAAAATGAAAGAACACAATCTGGATACTAGTGGTGCTCATGGTTACTGAACTGTAATCACTCTAGACCTTTTCATGTAGACAGGAGTGGGAAATATTTACTGTTTACAAAGAAAAAGAAAGCATATAATGAGGTTTTCATGTCAAATTTAAGATGACTGGGGTCTAAGGTTACATGATCACTAATCTATAATATACTTTTAATAATAATGATATCAAGAGTTTGTGAAATTAATCATGAAAAACCACATTCATGAATCTAAGATTTTTTTTGTCCTTAGTGTATATCCTACTGACAATGTAAAATTGAACTACTGTGTTTGAGTTATTCGAGATTACTTTTTCTCCATGTAGTAGTTCACTGTCCTCCCCTTCCTCTCTCGGGAACTATTTTATTCATTTTGTAGATATCCCCCAATTGCTTCATTTTGAAATATAAGGAAATAAGTACATATATATAATTGTAATCATTCTCCTTTTGTTACCCTCAAAATAACCAGATAAACTACATGCGCTTTCTATGTTCTCTCTCTGAAGATCATTCCAGTTTAGTAGAGAGATCTTCACTCCTTTTACACTTGCGTAGTCTACACTGTTGTTTATTCAAACAATTCCCTATTAATGAACATTTGGATTGACTCTAATCTACTTTTAAAAAATAACCAGGGATACAGTTTGTACTTAATACCTAGAAGTTAAAAAAACTGGCACTGTCATTCTCTTGACCACTCTACTGATCCTCTGACTTCTTAAATTTCCATTTCCTCAACTGTAAAACAAGGAATTGTAATATGACTTACCTATCCGGGTTAAATAAAATTGCAATTCAAAAAGTATTCCCATATATGTTAAGAAAAACTGAAATAGCCACTAAAATGCATTTAAAATAAATAAATTACGTAATTATCACCACACAGATTCACCACACAGCTCATTTCTATTTAAGAGATTCATATTGAGACAATGACAAAATAGACTGTGTCCACAGAAAGATCGAGAGAGTGAAATTTCCAGAAACTATCTTAGATGAAATAGTTGAAGAATTCAGTTAAATATTTATTGAACAAATGCAGAATAAATGAACTAAGGGCTGTTATAACCTGAAGTTCCAACAAACAACTTCAAATATTCAGAGGGCTGTCACACACAGAATGAAAGACTTGCTCAGTATTTCTCCAAAGGGCAAAACTTGAGCCAAGGGATAAATATAAGCAACCAATGGGCTGCAGGATAGTTGTACAAAGTGTATCATGTACCTTCATAGCTTCTCTGCCCATACAATGCATTCCACACTTAAGTTTTCCCTTCTAAAAGGAGACAGCGCAAGTTAATACGTCTCATGAATGTCTTAAATAAGTTGCATTTTCATGGCAAGCCCTCCACTGCCAGCAATGGATATACTCACACTATTGGAAAAAATCTAAAGTCAACAAACTGGTTTAGTATGGAAATTCAGCTATGTTTCTGTATTTTACATTAGTGGCTCTCAGGAGGTGGGGGTGAAAAGAGAGCATATTCTCCAAAGAGCGTGAATCATAATCCCCAGGGATTCCGATACTGTGCCTGGGGACAGTCTTGCTTCAAGTCCAAATGAGTCATGACAATTATCAACCAATGGTACAGGTAAGAGTGTGGCATGTGCTGGGGCAGACAAAAGACAGTTGACAAACACTATTCTACATGAAACAGGAAACCTTATTTTATGAGTCACCAGAAAACAAACTAACTGTAATACTGACGGGCTCCATCCAGATTATTAAGTATTACAAAATGAGAACTGTTTCAACAACTATTCAGCATAATGTTTAAGGACAAAATGTATACAGTATATTTTATATTCTATATGTATTTTATCACATACTCAGTAAGGAATGCTGAGGTGCTTAAGCCATCCAATAAACTGAAAATACAAACTTTACATTTCGATATCTGTCAGTATACAGGATTCTGAAGATGAATCTTGAACTCAGAGTGATAAATCAGTTTTCAAGGAAAGCCACATAATCCGTCAGTCTGGCTAACTGCTGTTCATTGGGTATTGGGGGAACTGGAGCAGGCTCTGTATGTTAAAGAATAAACACACTTCAAGTTAGATACCACTGTAACAAAGCTTTGGCCCCAACACCTATCTCCCCCAATGCCTTCAATTTTTAACAATAAGTTAACTTTCTTAGATTTGTCCTGGTTTTAGACAAAATCTTACATCATAGAGCCTTGGACATTTTTGAAAAGCAAGTCAAGAAGTCCCAACTTTTATGAGTATGGTTTTACCTAACTGGTAGTAAAGGGATGTCTGATGTTGTTGTTATTGAAGTATTCTATGTAAAGGTTAAAGACACTTTTATCAAGCAACATCTCGTTTAAAAGATCACAGCTCTTCTTGAAAACATCCCTACCCAGGCAACATTAAATTCAAGAAATAATTAGCACGCCTATCATGCCCCAGGCTTCACTGAAGAATATTAAATTGTCAATGAACCAAACAAACAAACAAACAAACAAACAAAAAATCCCACAAAGAACCTCAAGGAATTTACATTCCAACATTTAAGTTACTACACGTCAGCCTCAGGATGCCTTCTGAATAACAGTGCTGGTGAACAGCTCTGGCGGGCCTCCCCAACATGAGAATAAGAAGGCTCTGCAGCTGGCCCGGAGGAGGCCACCGCTTCAAGGCAAGCTCTAGGGGAGCCCAGTTTCACTCTTGTAACCAGATGTATTATTACACATTTATGAAATTTAACCTCTGTTTACAAGGTAAGAAATAGATACACACACTCACACACACATATACATATATATATTACAAAAAAGAAATTAGGAACAATGAGACATTTTTAAAATGTGCATATGAAAATACATACCTGATAAGGGAATAAACTTGTTAAAGGAAACATCCAGGGCCCCTGCAACTAAATTAAAAAAAAAAAATGTACAGCTCAATTTACAAAAGTCATTGTAAAGACCTTTCATAGAACATGCGATTTTCAGCACAACATGCATTTATGGCCATTTATTTCTCAAACAGGGATAATAACCATCCTCTATCATAACTCTTCATTATATTACTCTTCCCCACTATCTCACTTGACTGGGATCATGTCTTCCCACTCTTTGTAACTCAAAGGGCTGAGCACATTGAGAATCCTTTACTGTACGTTCAACAATGTCTAAACGTAGGCATTCCGAGTAGGTGGAAGGAAATTTGGGTTGACGTGGATGCAGGCGGGTTTATGGAAGTGGGCATTAAGCCTGGCTCTAAAGATCTGGCAGAAAAGGACACTCCTGGTCAGCAGAAGGAAGAGAAACGATCAGGCAGGAAGGAGTGTGGCTCACTTCCGACAGCAAGACTGAGGGGCTGGGAATTCAGATAATGACAACAAGGGCAGGTCACAGAAATTAAGGCCTTAAAAGGAGGGCTAGAGAAGTTAACTCTGAGAAAGTGGAAGCCACAGGAAAAGTGCCCATATGACTTGAGAGCAAGCAGAAAAGGGGGGCAGTTGAATATTTAAGGTTTTTTTAAATACAGACAACAGTTTGGATATGAAGGATAAGCTCAGTTACAAATGGCTCCATAAAAGGATGGAGATTAATATTTAGTAAAAACTATGGTGTAAGAAGGACCATGAAACACCTATATAAAATCATTTATATACAGGAAATACATTTTTAGGAGTTTAAACGAGCTGATCCTTTCTACCCTGTCTACTATGCTTTATTTAAAATGTGTTATTTCCATCATTAGAAATAACTGACGTTAGAAAATAAATCACGATCTTTAAAAGATTCTTTCTACCCTGTTGACGCTTTATTTAAAATGAGTTATTTCCATTATGTTAGTATAGCAGAATTTTATCTGCAATTATCAAAAATCAAAGCCTGAAAACCTGAAGCAGTCTTAGAAGAGTTCAATGCTGCATAAATGGGTAAAAGCTCCACCTACCTGGCTTTCTGGGCAGAACCATTCTTGTGGTGGAATCAGCTTGCCATCCTTGTTCTAATATACCTAAAAAAGTATATTATACATAAAGATGCGGAAAGAATAAAACGCCCCACAAAATCCAAAACTTGTCCATGACATTAGTTGTACGGAAGACCTGATGTGTTTAGTATAACCCATCATATGCATTTTTACTAGAAAGGTATATCACAAACAGCATGGAAACTTATTATTGAAATATTTCTGAAACAGGTATCAAAGCCTCATTTTTCTACCAGGCTGCTATAATCATTAAAAGATGGTTAGTTTTCTGTCAAGAATACATTACAGTATTAACCTAATCAGTATTATTTGAAACAAACATAAGGAAAACTCATATAGTGCCTTTTGTGATCATCATATCAGTAATAACAAAAATGGCAATAAGAAAAACAGCTTCCACATACAGAAGGTTTACCTGTAGGTATCAGACTACGTGCTTTTATAGGGATCATTTTATGTAACCACCACAGCTCTATGAAGTGGGATATAGGGCCATCATTTGACAGGTATGGAAAATGAAGCTGAGGAAATTCAAGTGATTTGTCCTAAGTCACACAGGCACTAGCATCAGGGATGGTGGTACCAGGATTCACATCCAGGTGGTCAGCTGAGAGTATGAGCTCTGAAGTATGTTATATATAGAAAATAAATGACGGATCAATTTTAAGAGCCAAAAGAATAAATAAAAGTATTTGATAACTTAGTATAAGAACTTTCATTAACCTCTTCATGTATCTAGAACTATGCTAGGCCCTGGAAATTTAGGATGTGGTGCTCGATGGAGCTCATATTGTAGCTGGAGAATCAAAAATGTCAATCATGGTAAAACAATGCAACAAGGTGTATACAATATTCTTTTTTTTTTTTTTGAGACGGAGTCTCACTCTGTTGCCCAGGTTGGAGTGCAGTGGCACAGTCTCGGCTCACTGCAACCTCCGCCTCCCAGGTTCAAATGATTCTCCTGCCTCAGCCTCCCAAGCAGCTGGGATTACAGGTGCCTGCCACCATGCCCAGCTAATTTTTTGTGTTTTTAGTAGAGATGGGTTTTCACCATGTTGGCAGGCTGGTCTCGAACTCCTGACCTCATGATCCACCTGCCTTGGTCTCTCAAAGTGCTGGGATTACAGGTGTGAGCCACTGCACCCGGCCAGGTGTATACAATATTCTATAGCAACGAGCAGGAGGAAGGATTAGTCTGGGCATCAGCTGAGAAATGAAAATGCGAAGTTACATTTGGAGAGACCAGCAGGTAGGTGTGAGTGGGGAGCAAGCAAGCGCCTAGGGTATGGGTCCGAAATGGCAGGGAAAATGGGCTGAAAAGGGATGTGGGGATGATGCCGCCTTTACCAAATAAGGGCGAAATAAGGATTTCCAGATATGAGTAAAGAGGCCAATTAAGACGTATTTTTGTAACCACCTGTGTGGATGTTCACGCATTTGCTTGCCACAGAACTATTAATATGCTTGACTGCAGGGTGCCTGCTGCGTGTTCCACAACACCTGTTTCATATCACCTCTCAAAAAACACTGCCTGGACTCCAAAAGCATATTCTGTTCCACGCGTTTCAGAGGAGACTGTGAACCTACAATTCACACTTCTATTTTCCATTTTCCTTGTAAAGTAAAAAGTAAGCCAAAAATACCTTTCACAGCCTCTTCTACAGGAAGTCCAACAAAGGCTGCAAAATCATCAGCGATGATTGACGTATACGCTTGAGAGACCAGGGCGAAGGCGCGTCTCCTTGTTGCATCTATTGTGGGAGTGCAGGGTTGGCAAAGAGTGAACCAGGGGAGCAGGTATTTTCAAAACACATCGCTAAATCACACCACTGTCCTTGTCCAGTTTTCATAAGCAAGACCAGATGAACCCAAAGATTTCTGTGCTTATAGATACAAATATATATGTCCAGTATGTAAAGGGGGTTCTAATATTGCTGAATAAAAAAATACATTTCTTACACTTCCTCTCGGATGAAAAATCTCAGATAATGAAAATTACAAAGATGGAAAAGGGTTACTAAACACAAGGCTCTAACCCTAAGAAAATACAGTTCGTTTACGCAATGGGGGTATACATGTACTTATCTTATTTCATTCACAAATGCTGGAATCAAAGCAGCAGAAAACTGATCTGTGTAATCAGCTGTCCTTTTCAAAAACGTCTCTAATACAGGACCACACCTGGCAGTCACGGAACAGATCCTGTAACTGGGGCACTCTTCAAGTCTGCATCAAACTCTTGACTAAATTAAGGTTCAAATTCCTAAATTCCCACCCTGAAAGAATGAGTCTAAGAAGAGACCACCAAACAACACCAGTAACAAAAACTTTCCTGAAAATGGCATTTAGGATTGTCCCCAGGCTCACATACCCACATAAATCAATTCCGGAGTGACGCAGAGTTGAGCTCTATGGAACCAGCTGGCCTTTCTTCCTGTGCAGTGCTTTGTGGTAACGCAAGAGCTCCTCCACTTGGTTGTCCACATGCTTAGGAAATATTCTGGGTCTTACTTTCCATATTTAATAGGCCAGTGGACGTATATAAAACAAACACCCTAACGTATTTAAAATCTTCTCTCCATTCCTGGGACATTGTCAAACTACACCAATTCCCTCAGATGCCCTTTGTGCCAAACTAGTCCACTGGCTCTCAGACAAGTCTTACACCTTCTCCCACTGGGGCTTTTGGTTTACGCTGTCCCGTGGCCTGAAATGCCCTCCTGTCTGCTCTCTACCATTCCTAAGTCTGTTTATAATTCATTACGATCTCTGCCCTTCTCTAAACTCAGCAGTATCCTTTACACTTCTACTTTAACAAGCAACTTTCCACCTACGCGGCAGACACTGTTCCACCTACCCGCTTCTTTTCAATTCTATTCCAAACTTCTCAACAGGAAGGGCTATTCTTATCTTTATAGTCCCCCAAACATCTAGCATCTCCAGTGAAATCTATGCCAAATACATGCTTGTTGACGGTATCACAAGGACCAAAATGGGGCACAACTCCAACACTCAGGCTTTGTTTTCTCAGATTCCTTAAAAACTGCTGACACTCCCGTGCCTTCCCTTCATACTGAGCCCGACATCCTCTCCAGCTTTCACTCAGCCACTGTCTGTCCGCTCTTCCTTCTGTGGCTTTACACTTCTTATTGTAGGTTCCTTCCTTCCTTTAACCAGCCTGTAACCTAACAGACTTTACAACACCAAGAAACGTTTTCTATTAAGGCTGCAGACATTCAATGGAAAAGAACTGAGCCAACAATGGAAAAGAAATATATATTTTTTTAGAGAAACAAAAGTATACACCATAAAACTATATTCATTTGGTAAGCCAACCATATTTCAAAAACATTTACTTCAGTTCAAATATTCTGATCATATTTTCAGAGTGGGGAATAAAACAGGAATACAATGAGAATGGAGGAGATAAACAAAAGGGAGAGAAAAGTAAAAAGATATAACTGGAAAAGGAAAGAAAAACATGCAATGGGAGGCAGAAGTGAGTTTGACGAAGCAAAAATAAAGGCTAAGTGTTCTTAGTCTCAGAAGCTGCAATATCCACTTGGCACGAATCACATCTACATTCCAACTAGTCACTCTGTGATCCCCAAGTTGTGAAATCTGTAACCTCAGGCCCCAGAATGACATGCTGGAAGGTGGAATAAATTGAGCCAGCACCTAGTATCTGTGGCAGTTGTTGATGGAACACATTTTTGGTGAAAACAGAAATGCTAACAGAACGCAAATTCAGTTGTTCAACACATACTCAAGTGCCGCTCATCCATCTCTGCCTGTGCTGGAGACACAAGGGAAGAGGAGTTAGTCACTCCCATCCTTTCGAATCCTCTTCTGTCTTTCCCAGCCATGCTGTAAGCCAGGGAGGTTGGCCACCAATGCCTGTGGCACCTGAGCTCTCCTGCTTTGGCAAATGGGGGTCTATCAGGTCACAGGCTGGGAAAGAAGGTCAGGGAATTTACTTCCCGTGTCCCTTCCCTGCCTTGCTCCAGCTGACCTTCTGTATCCATCCTGTGGGGCTGCCCCAGAAACACTGGCCCCTCGCCTTGCCCTTTCAGGCCTCAGATGAGAATGGCTACTGTCTCCCTAGTTCCTGGGTACTTCCTCAGCCCTTGTTTCCTGCAAAAATACTTTTCGCTAGCTTCTCTGCAGTTAAGTCATTTTCAGTTTTTTAATAGGACTGTGCCTAATTTAGAATAGAATGGAAAGAGATCTTAGCTAGAAAATAAGTTTCTAATATGTTAAGAAGCAAAATGTTAAATTCATCAGTAAGACCAATCTGTTAAGAGACTATCCTGACCTGGCTGCATTTTACAAAGGAAACCACAGTACCATTCATGAATCTGGAGATTTGTAAAAGTCTCAGGATATGTTCAGGAATATTGTAGTACTTTAGAATAAGGTATATTTTCACAAATGAGGAAAATGAGACACTGAGGAGTCACCCCAGTAAGTGAAAGAATCAGAATTTAAACTCCAGAAGCATGGATCCAGAGTTCAAACTCCCACATGGTATGCTGTATAGCCTTTCCTGGGTCTACTGAACTTCTTTCCAGGAATTCTCAATCTCATGGAATTCAGTGAAAGGAGGCTCTGGGAAGGAATAAAACTACAGACCCCACGGTGCACAACGGAATGCTTGCTGAATGAGTAAAGAGCCCCAAGCCCAGTCCTGCCGATGAACCCGCTGTGTAACACTGGGAAAAGGTACATGGCCTGTGACCGCACCACCACAATCACAAGGCTGAATCACAAGGATACTAGGAAAGTCCACTGTAACACCAATTCCTCAGGCCTTATATGAAGAGGTTTCCGGTGCTACTTTCTGAAACCGCCCCTGCCATACCTGTGCAATCTTCTTCCACACTCCTCCCTTCCCATCTATCTGCCTGCCTTAGGATTCTGCTCATTTCATTCACATTTAAAGAAGCTGCCTCCTGTTTTGTCACTGACATTGTTCTGTTTTATGCTGCTAAGAATTTTACCATGCCAAGGGAATTATGTGCATCTCAGAAACAATCTTTGCTGTCTGCTGCCCTGTAAAGCTGATATCCCTTAGCAGAATGATGAACAGTTATTAAAAAATTCCTGCTCCCTGACATCCTCCACAGCAGGAGGGCATACAGTGAAGGTGGATATTAACTGTGGAAGTAAGGGTAACAGTAAGAAATAAGAGTACACAACAACATAAAACAAGATTATACAATTTTATAAAGAGTGAACCAGGACGACTGGAGGCAAATGTTAAGGGTGGGAGAACGTAGAGAGGCAGGGAATGAGATTTTATTGTGGGATCAGTGCTCTGTCACACCAGGCTTGTAATCTTTCAAAGTAATTAAAAATGCATTTGAGCATCTATGTATTAAACTGATTAGTTACAAAATCCAGAAGCTTAAAACAACACCTCAAAGGCTGAGGCTGACAAAATTCAAAGAGCAGTCTCTATTTTCACATCTCTACAAACCCATACCTTAAACTTGTTAGAATATTACAAGATCTCATTTTAATAGCAAAAAAACCCCAAAAAACAAAAAACAAAACAAAACTTAAAATTGACGAGCAATTTCTATCTAGAATTAAGAAACAACAAAGGCACAGGAGCCAATCTCAAGCAACAAAAAATGAAGAAGCATGATTAGGGCAAATCTGAAAAATTTTGAAAACTGCTCTTTTCACCTATCAAAAATATCTACTTAAACACACACCACTGATTTATTACTTCAACACTGCAGCACTTAGGGACCAAGTCTCATCTAATTTCATTTTTAATCACAAAGAAACACTACCTCTAAGTGCTTCCATAATTGGCTGGACCGTCTCAGACCACTGGTGAGCGTTGATGGTTGTATAGATCCCAGGGAAATCTCTCTGCCAGATTCTTTGTCCTACTGACCAAATTCCCCCAAGTTCAGAATTTGCCTGCAATAAATATTATTGCCTTAGAGGTATTCACTCTGTAAATGTACCAATGATTGTATCTTAAAACAAAATACCAGAAATGATATAAAACTTGAAACAAAATACCAGAAATGATATAAAAACTTGTTAGTTACATCATTAAAACCTAATTCAACATTTATTTTAAAAGATGCAATTACTTTTTCAGCCCAATCACTATCAAAAGGGTTTTTAAACACTATGAGCAGTAAGGTAAAATTTATCTGTAGGCCTAATACACATTTTTAATTACAACAGCAAATTAAGGCATGAGAAAGTAGTCCAAAACCATTTCAGAATTAAGCCTGGGGACTAATTAGCTTAAGCGTTGTTTTTAAAGATGCTGTCTTTGAATTTCATAGATATATTATGTATATATATTTAGGTCAAAAGTAATAGCAAAATGGTTAACAATAGAGACTGTCAATCTAAGATGTCACACATTGTAGCCTCTCTAAGGATAGAGCTTCCACTAATATCATTGAAACTTATGTGCATAATTTACAGTTGTTCTTTATTTAGCCAAAGAAGTTGAGGAATATTCCAATCTTACTTAACAGGATGTGTGAGGGAAAAAAAAAAAAAGTAAAAATACTAATCTGATCTCTTGATGAATATCGACAATGAACAAAAGTTGAGATGAATTCTTGGTAATATCCTGAGAATGTTAAAAATTTCACTTTACACTCATGTTAGACACATGGAATCATCTGACATTAAAATTTTACTTCATTCTACTTTGGAAGAACCTTTTCACAGGCTATTTCTTCTAATCTCCCATCCAAAATAAGAAATTTAAAATCCTAATTAGCAAAAATAATCTTACTGCTGTGAATCATTCTTAGAATATTCTTGTAAACAATGGCAGTTTCAAAATAAGTACCATTACAGGAAGCAACATAAACCGGTTGAAAATAACCTCGGCTGCTTCCGCCACCTCCAGGACCTTCCTTCATCTAAACTGGCTCAGCTGTTTAACTAGGGAAGCTGCACATAGAATTGTCTCAAGAAATCTAATCAGTAGGAACTGGGCACAAATTCTACACCATCCCAGCAAAATTCAAATTTCTGACTAGAGGACTCTGAAGATTTATTTTGAATCCTTAATACTAGTTTGATGACTATTTCTAGGATGTCAGACAGAAAACAGAAACTTATAAAAGGTTGCCATTTAAGGGAATGTCATTACATTAAAGCAGTAAGGCAGGTTCAAAGGATACTTACAGATTTTATAGCAGGTGGTATTCTTTTCCAAAGATATCTTGCATTATTCCTAATTTATGCCACCACAAAGAAGAATAATCAATTAAAAACATAATCATCTCCATAAATGTTAAAAACGATCAGGTCCCAAGGCAAACATTCAGAAGAATACTTTACATAACACAAAGTAAAATTTAGTGTTATATGAATTTGTTTTGGGGAAACAATAGTAGTTTTCCAGATAAAAAGGACATGAAATATTTTTACCAAAGTAATATTTTGCCATTTCTAGTGAACTTTTTAAAAAATAATAATCCATATCCCAAATTAAGGCAACAAACACGAGGACATATAGAACGGCCCAAATGATTTATTTGGATACAAAAGTAAACAAACTTATGTACTATGAAGGCTCCAGCATTCCCTGACAATAAGCCTGGTACATAACACTTCCCTCCCTGTCACAGTCCCTCCTACCAATGGGTAGAGCTTCTGAGGCAGGAGTTTGTATGGGTTTGGAGGCTTGAACTATGACAAACATATAATGATAGTTTTATAAAAATAAAAAAAAAAAACAAACGTACATGTGTAATAAAAATTTCAATTTAGTTTTTAAAAAGATATAAAAGAAAGGTTTTGGAACAATTTAAAATAAAATTTTATCAGGAATGATCAGTGAGTTAAGGAGAACTACAGGAGATTCTTTTTTTTGCACAGTTATGCTTTCTTTTTGAGACAGGGTCTCACTTTGGTTGCCCAGGCTGCAGCGCAGTGGCGCAATATCGGCTCACTGCAGCCTCGACTTTCTGGGCTCTGGTAATTCTCCCCACCTCAGCCTCCCGGGTAGCTGGGATTAGAGGCATGAGCAACCACATCCAGCTAATTTTTTGTATTTTTAGAGCAGATAGGGTTTCACTATAATCCCCAGGCTGGTCTCAAACTCCTGGACTCAAGCCATCCACTTGCCTCAGTCTCCCAGAGTGCTGGGATTATAGGCGTGTGCCACCACGCCTGGCCTAGCATAGTTATGCTTTCTGACTTTTCCATGTGAACGTGAAATAGGAATAATTAAAAATTTAAAAAACCTTTCAAATCTCATACATGTTTGTAATGAATCTCTTGGCTGCAATCTTCTCTTTCCACTTCTTTTGTTTTATTAATATGAATAAAAGTATTTTAAAAAGACAAAGATTAAATGAATTTACTGACATAGTTTCTCATAATAAATTGAAATGTTTTCTAGAAAGTACATATAAGACAATGACGACCTAATCATAATTCATTAAGCTATGATTCAACAGGAAATAGATGTAATAGTTATTATAATAAAAGAGGTAGCTCGTTGTGCCTATGTTTGGTGGTGCTACTTCAGGGCAGAAATATTTCCATATAACTTTTGAGAAACCTGCTGCTCTTGGCTTTAGGTTAAACGTACTTACATGTCATTATGGAGCAAATATAAAGCTAGAAGCTGACCATACACTGGGGGTGTAGCAATTCCTCCAGGGGCCTAGAAGGCCAAAAATGAAAACAAAACAAAACAACACAAAATTTAAAAAAACCTCACTTACCCTTTAACTTTCATTTTTGAAATAATATTTTCTAAATGCTAATTAAAAAGTAAGCCTTTTTAGTCTAATATTATAAATAATCTTATAGTCCTAGTATAGATTTAGAAACAGCTTAGAGAAGTATTAAACACGAAAATCCTGAGTATTAAGTTTATATTCGTCATCAGCTTTGATTTATCTCCCCTTGGGCCTCAGTTTCTCTATACATTCAAGAATATGTAAGAGAATCCCCTTCCCCAGTTCTCAAATTCCCATTTAAATGATCTTACTAGTATAAGAAACAATTTCGACAGATTCCTGAAGCATTCTGATTCTGCCCATTACATCAAGCGTCCTGAATGAGAGACAGAAAATCACCACAGCTGCGTTGCAAAGACAATTCTTTCAATTTTAACTCAATTGGGAAGTGTCTATTGTCTATTAGTGAGCTGCTTCTTCTGGATGTTGTTTCCTTTAGTTAATTTTAAAACTAATGATATAAACGCTTTTTAAGTGTCTAAGAAAAACGTTAACTTTAACAGCTGTATAACTTTCATTTGTCTTACTAAAGACAAAATGGCAAGCTTACTTGACAACATTACGAGAAAGGCTCTGAGAGTTAAGAAAAGGTTACAATGGTCACATCTTTCTTGGTGTGTGTGTGTGCTTTGGGGTGTGGGTGTTGGTGTGTGTGTATATACCAAGATCTTTAATAAAATCCACATTACTACTCTCTCCCAACCCGACACTAGGAATGAAAGATGTCTAATTAATATGGGCTTATCGGTAGGTGCTGGAGCAAAGATGCACAGGGTTTTCGGGATCACAAGCTGAAGACATATAACAGAAAGGTCCCGGTGACTTAGGGGAGACCGGGCCCGGTCGCAGCAGGCCGCGACGGTCAGGGCTCCACACGTCCACCTCCCGCGCCCGCCCCGCGAGCTCCCAAAGCCCGCGAGCCTCAGACCCCGTTACCCTGGAAACTGGTGCCGCCCCGGGGCCTAAGACTACTCTGCAGTTTCTCCCAGGGAACGCAAAGGGCTACCTCGAGCTCCTGGTTCTCGCACTGATCCAGCAACTTTTTGAAACTGAAGGCACTTTCCGCCATCACCGCCACTGGCATCTTCCCGGCCGGTCTCGCCGCCGCACCTTCCGGACAGCCAAACCCCAGACCGTCCCTCGGGCGTCGCGCCCGCGATGACGTTTAAAGCCGTCGTTGCCGCCGAGCGCTCCTGCGTACCAGATCGTCAGTTCCGGGGCGCCGTCAGACATTGCCGCGGCCGGGATAGGGCGCCGCCGTTCTGGCCGGCTCTCTCGGTGCCCTGGAGGACCTGGCCGGCTCGGCTGGAAGCTGTGCTCAGAGCGCACGGCCGCCCCCTGGCAGGGAGGAGTTCGTTGCACTTTTGAGGGTTCTTCACGAAGACATCCAATATATAGAAAACAACAGCAACAGTAGCGCATTTTTAAATATTAAAATTGCTGGGGAACACGACGGATCCTGCAGCTGCTGGGCTGTCCTGGTCAAGTCGGTGACCCTAGGGCTCCGCTCCGTGCCCTGCATACCGTAGGCGCTCACGAAACGTTCGTGAGTTCCCCGCTTTGAGGAGACAAGCTTAAAAACTCGGAATGTAAGGTTTGAGTCTCCCCAAACCTGCTTGTTGGGTAGCGTCCCCCGCCCGGGCTCGCCCCGCACACCCCCCCCACTCCGGAGCCACGCTTCTCCAGCCGGGACCCCTGCCTCTTTCCGGGCTATTCTCGGAAGCGCAGCCAGAGGGAATTTTTTTTTCTTGCCTGAAACGTAGAGCAGATCTGGTTACTCTTATGCACAACGCCCTGAAATCCAGGGCCCTTCCCGTCGCTCAGAATTTACGTCTAATTCTCAGCTCTCCCCCGGCTTGCTGTAGCCATCCTGGCCTCTTCAGTTTTAGTTTCACACAGCACTGATTGTTAGCGAACATTATATATTGCATATTATTTATTAACATACTTGTTTTTTACATCCCTCACTAGACCCCCAGGAAAGAGGCTTTGATTGGTCCCTGCTGCAAGGCTGGCTGCATAATTTGTGGGTCTCAGAGAAAAGTGCAGAGCTTCCTTGTTCAAAAAACAGAAGGAAAGTGACTTTAAGGTCATAAAATATAAAACTTTCTCTTTCCTCTCAGTTTCTCTCTTTTCATAGTGTTTTTATGGGTTATTTAATATCATTCCAAGAAAAATTTAGATTTAAATTGTTAGCATGAAGTTTACCATTCATCTTTACGTTGTGCAATGCCAGTTTTAAATACTAATATAAGTGCACTGAACTCATATGTGGAATCACAGAAATGATACAATTTGTACTTCATAGCTTATACATGCGTATGTATTTTGTTTTTACCAGAACCACGCTGCACAAAGTGAACTTACCTGTTTTCATCGCACTTTATATGCACGAATTCCACCTCCACTCTCGACCTGGGACTCACTCATGAGTAAGGAAGGACTGAAAGGCAAAAGGACTATGGACTGGCCTTTTGGCATAATCCGGTGTTTAATATAAAGAAGTGCACGAATAAGAAAAGATATGATATGTGTGATGGTTAATACTGAGCGTCAACTTGATTGGATTGAAGGATGCAAAGTATTGATCCTGGGTATGTCCGTGAGGGTGTTGCCAAAGGAGATCAACATTTGAGTCAGTGGGCTGGGGAAGGGAGATCCACTGTTACTCTAGATGGTCACCATCTAATCAGATACCAGCGCAGCTAGAAATATAAAGCAGGCAGAAAAATGCGAAAAGAGTGACTGGCCTACCCTCCCAACGTCCCAGCCTACATCTTTCTCCCGTGCTGGGTGCTTCCTGCCCTGGAACACTGGACTCCAAGTTCTTCAGCTTGGGACTCGGACTGGCTCTCCTTGCTCCTCAGCTTGAAGACAGCCTATTGTGGGACCTCGTGATCATGTGAGTTAATACTTAATAAACTCCTCTCTTTCTCTTGATAGATGGATAGATATAGATATAGATCCTATTAGTTCTGTCCCTCTAGAGAACCCTGACTAACACAATATGGTTCCTTCATGTTTCTTAAGACATCATTGCCTTCTTTCTGCCTTTGAAACAAGTTTAGGCTCTAAGGGAAAAAGTGTGGCCTTTCAGGGCTCAGCACCCAGCTCACTCAGTTGTAGATACAGCACGAGTACCTTGTGCTCACTTTGAGTCTTGCTGGCCTTGCAACATCAGGGGTCCACAGGGAATTCAGTGTGCATGGTGCATTGTGAATGCTGTGTGGAACATCAGTGGCCACATGTAGAGGCCTGTTTCCCTGGCTCATGCTCCATTGTCTTAATGGACCTCACTTACAAACCACAAGTTTACAGATAAAATTATTAAGCATTTCAAGACAGAAACAGCCATCTTTGATTATTTTTGTGTAATCCACAACATCTCTGTGTGGAAATGATTGTTTAGTAATTCCCTGAATGGAATGTAAAGAAAAAAAAAAAAAACACTATAGTGTTCCTCGTGGAACTGCCAACATTAAATAGAAGGGCACATAATCAGTTAGCAGAACTAGAGAGATCTTGGAGGAATAAAGCAACAGAGTTTCATCCATGGCTGCAAGGAAGGAAGGACTGAGGGTAGTATGATTGTCAGATCATTTGACAGAACTATGAAGAGCAGGATTTTGAAGCTTGTAATACTGATCTCTAACCCTTTTGGGGCAAAGAAATATTCAGTAGAAACGCTGCTTGGCAATTTGATCATTTAAAGGGAAAACTATCATGTGAAAGCTTTGGCAGGTGCTCTGGGCCTGTAAGAGGTGGAAACCTACAAAGGTGGCTCTTTGCTGAATAGAAAGTCCCGGTGAGGCTTTTGATACATATCACAGGTTAGAGGTGGAGATGGGGTGTCACTTAAAGGACCAAGCTGTTCTTTAGAAGAGCAGTACGGGAATTTGGGAGTTGGAGCCTGGGTGCCAGGAAGGGTAGGAAGAGAGTCTTTGCGGGGCAGAGAGGAGTCTCTGGGAGCAGTTGGGGTCTAAGGTGAGACCCTGGTCTGGACACCGGGAACTCCAAGTGGCAGTGAAGCACTGAAGCGTCTTCAGGGCTGTGATGGTTGACATTCAGTTTTAAATTGTCACTGTACTGTGCTGGTGCCACCTTTCCCCCCAGACTTTTGACAGTAAGTGGGAGAAGTGAAAGGGTACAGGAAAGGGCAGTGTGGTGTAAAAGGCTGTCATCTCCGGAGGTGTGACTCAGAAGAGGGGTCAAGACTGGGAAGAAACAAGAAAGTCAATGAGAGGCACCCACAGGGACCCTCTGTTCCTGGAGATGCTGGCGCTGTAGTGGGAAGGACTGCATTTCTCTCTGCTCTTGCAATGAGGGATGGGGTCAGCATGCTGAAGGGAAGCGTGCACTCCGAAAGCTGGAGGATGGGGGTCTCAGACCCGTTACTGCCCCTGGTCTTCCCCTTGTGCAGGCGGACCCTTTTTCCATAACTCTTCTCTGAGAGAAGCACAGTGATTGAGGAGGTTGGAAATTGTACCAGGATGGCTGACACAGTTTGGGTGTTTGTCCCCTCCAAGTCTTGTGTTGAAATGTGATCCCCAGTGTTGGAGGGGGGCCTCGTGGGAGGTGATTGGATAATGGGGATGGATCTCTCATGAATGGCTTAGTGCCATCCACTTGGTGGTGAGTGAGTTTTCCCTCTGGCAGTTCACATGACACCTGGTTGTTTAAAGGAACACGAAATCGCCTCCCTCTGTCTTGTTCCCTGTCTTGCTATGTGACATGTCTGCTCCCCCTTCACCTTCCACCATAATTGGAAATTTACTGAAGCTTCACCAGAAGCAAAAGCCAGTACTATGCCTCCTGTACAGCCAACAGAATCATGAGCCAAAGTAGACCTGTTTTCTCCATAAATTACCCAGTCTCAGGTATTTCTTTATAGTAACGCAAAAATGGACTAGCACAATGGCTAACTCAAAACTCTGAAATTTGATGTTTTTTGGTCCTATTTTCTACCCTTTCAAAGTTTTCTGCTCCATTTGCTCCTGGGGACTATAGAGTCATTTATTATGAATAAGGTCCCTGAAGAAGTGATGTCACAGGGCCTCAGGTGTGCTCCCCCCAGTTTCACACTGGTTGCCCATTTGCTTCGGGATCACAGTTTCCATAGCTGGGTCTACAGCTACATGATCTGTCTGATTCATGTCATGAAGAAACCACAGCAAGCGTTTATCAAGTGGCCCATCTCCCCTCCTGGGGCTCTTAGGCCCATGCACCTGCTCTTGAAGCTCTGGGGTGTGGATAAGTCGGCCAGTGTGGGACAAAGCGTAGGAGAGGAGAACAGAGGATGAGCCCTGGTCACCTCTGTGCTCAGAACACTCCCATTGTGTCAGTCAGGATTGCAGCAAGAAACATGGAATGCTTAGTGTATTCATCTGTTTTCACACCGTTATAAAGAAATACCCAAGAGTGGATCATTTATACAGGAAAGACGTTTGATTGACTCACAGTTCTGCACAGCTGAGGAGGCCTCAGGAAACTTACAATCGTGGCAGAAGGGGAATCAGGTACATCTTACATGGAGGTAGGTGAGAGAAGAGCAAAGGAGGAATTCTCAAACACTTATAATACTGTCAGATCTTGGCCAGGTGCGGTGGCTCACGCCTGTAATCCCAGCACTTTGGGAGGCTGAGATGGGCGGATCATGAGGTCAGGAGATTGAGACTATCCTGGCTAACACGATGAAGCCCCATCTCTACTAAAAATACAAAAAATTAGCCGGGCATGGTGGCAGGCACCTGTAGTCCCAGCTACTCAGGAGGCTGAGGCAGGAGAACCCCTGGAACCTGGAAGGTGGAGGTTGCAGTGAGCCGAGATCACGCCACTGCACTCCAGCCTGGGCGACAGAGTGAGACTTCATCAAACAAAACAAAACAAAACAAAAACAAAAAGAAAAAACACCAAAAAACTGTCAGATCTCATAAGAACTCACTATCACGAGAATAGGAGAATAGCAGGGGGCAACCGCCCTCATGATCCAATCACCTCCCTCCCTTGACACATGGGGATTACAATTCGAGATGAGATTTGGGTGGGGACACAGAGCCAAACCATATCTCAGATTGGGCAATTTGAGGAAAATTTAATAAAATGGCTATTTACAAAGATATTGGAAAACTACAAAGGATAGCACCCCAGGGCTCACAGTGTAACATCATTACCACCCCTAGAGTTTAAAAAGTGCACGAAGGGGAGTTCTACTTCTGTGGACACACTCCCCACTGAAACAGCCATCGTTGGAGAAAATGATTTCTAAGAAAACTTAAAATTTTGTTTCTGGAAATTATCTTAAAGGTATATAAAAAATGAAAAAACAATTCAATAAAATATATCACAACTTGGTAAGAACAGAGAGAGTGTGTGGCATTTGAGCTGCAACCTGCTCCTTCCCGCCCCACACCTAGCTCAGCTTGATAGAAGCTCCACTGTGGGTGGATGTGGTCAAGAAGATGGGGCTCACTCTCCCTTCTTCTCTCAAACAAGGGATAAGGTGTCTCACAAGAAGGCAAGGGATATAAGCATTTCTCATCCATTCCAACGCCAAGTTTAAGGCCAAATTCCAGATAAGTGTGGCCAAGAGGCAGGAGGCTCCCTTCCTCCACCAAGCTCCCACTCATGGGTGGAGACTATGTACTAGGTATAACAGGCCCGGAAGCAGGGGTCCTAATTGCCTTCACTCCAGCTTGCTTTCTAGGGTAAACATATATTCTGTGTACAGTAGAAAAGCTGAGAAGACCAAAGGCTACCACTCCTGCCATGTGCCAGAGTAATGACTGTGGCATCCAAAAATCGATCAGTGTAATAAGCCATATCAGCAGAATAATGGATCAAAACACACGTTCATCTCAATAGATGCAGAATACATTTATAAAACAAAATCCAACTTTTTTTAGTAATAAAAACACTTAATGAAGAGAAGGGAATGTCTTCAAACGGATAAAAGGCACTTATGTAAAACCTGCAGTTAACATTACATTTAATGGTCAAAGACTGATGGCTTTTCTCTATGATCAGGAGGAAGACAAGAAAGTCTGCTTTTGCCATTTTTAGTCAACAACGTACTGCAGGTTCTAGCCAGGGAGATTAGAGAAGAAAAATCAATGAAAAGCGTCCAGATTGGAAAGGAAGTAGTAAAGCTCTATCTACTAAAGATGACGTGATCTTGTATATAAGAAATCCACCAAGGCCGGGCGCAGTGGCTCAAGCCTGTAATCCCAGCACTTTGGGAGGCCGAGACGGGCGGATCACGAGGTCAGGAGATCGAGACCATCCTGGCTAACACGGTGAAACCCCGTCTCTACTAAAAATACAAAAAACTAGCCGGGCGAGGTGGCGGGCGCCTGTAGTCCCAGCTACTTCGGAGGCTGAGGCAGGAGAATGGCGGGAACCCGGGAGGCGGAGCTTGCTGTGAGCTGAGATCCGGCCACTGCACTCCAGCCCGGGCGACAGAGCGAGACTCCGTCTCAAAAAAAAAGAAAAAAAAGAAATCCACCAAAAAACAAAAACAAACAAAAAAACAGGTAGAACTAATTGTGAAAGGAAAATAAATCTTTGGATCCCAAACTTACTAAGCCAAAGGGAAAAGTCAAGCCGGAAAGTGGGTCATGCAAGCCTACCTCCCATTTTGTTTCCTAAATAAGATGGCTACACACATGAAAAGCTACACACCTCCTCTGTGGGCGCCAAGATCTTTACCCTAAAGCATTTCTGTTAAAGTTCACCATGGCAATATAAATTAATAGCTTGTCTTCACAGGTGCGAGGACATAGGACAGAACTCAAAGCTATCCCTCTGCCCACCTGAGACAAATTCATATCTAATTTTTTCCTCTGCCCTATCATCTACGTTATCTTAAGTAAAAACGTATATTCACAGAGCCAAAGACATGAATGACTCTTTTCCTCTAACCCACTCTTACATGAAAATTGTGCATTTCTCAATATCCCACCCTTTCCCCCTTGAACATTGAAGCTCTCAAAGATCATCTCTCGAGAGAGGCATAGACCTGTCTCTCAGGCACATCCTTAACTTTGGCAAATAAACCTCCTTAAAATGATTGAGACTTGCCTTGGTCATTTACCTTGATTGACATAGTATTGGGTCCAGCGAGGTTGCAGGATACAAAATCAACATGCAAATATCAATTTTGTTTCTGTACATTAGCAATGAATAAACCAAATGTGAAATTAAGAAAACAATTTCACCTGTTGTATTAGTCCATTCTCATGCTACTATTAATGTAAAGAACTGCCCGAGACTGGGTAATTTGTGAAGGAAAGAGATTTAATTGACTCCGTTCCGCATATCTGGGGAGGCCTCGGGAAACTTACAATCATGGCAGAAGGTGAAAGGAAGCACAGACCTTCACACGGCAGCAGGAAAGAGACAGCTAGCAAGAGCAGGGAAAACTGCCTTATAAAACCCATCAGATGGCTGGGCACGGTGGCTCACGCCTGTAATCCCAGCACTTTGAGAGGCCGAGGCGGGTGGATCACCTGAGGTCAGGAGTTCGAGAACAGCCTGGCCAACATGGCAAAACACCTGTCTCTACTAAAAATACAAAAAAATAAGCTGGGCGTGGTGGCACGTGCCTATAGTCCCAGCTACTTGGGAGGCTGAGGCACCAGAATCGCTTGAACCCAGGAGACAGAGGTTGCACTGAACTGAGGTCATCCCACTGCCCTCCAGCCTGGGTGACAGAGTGAGACTCTGTCTCAACAAACAAACAAACAAAACAACAACAGCAAAATAAAAACCATCAGATACCTTGAGAACTCACTCACTATCACAAGAACAGCATGGAGGTAACTGCCCCCATGATTCAGTCACCTCCCACCAAGTCCTTCCCATGACACATGGGGATTATGGGAACTACAAATCAAGATGAGATTTGGGTGGGGACACAGCTAAACCATATCACCTGTAATAGTATGAAAAAGAATAAAATAGTTAGAAATAAATATAAAGAAGTGTAAAACTTAAACTCTGAAAACTGCTCAACATTGTTGAAGGAAATTAAAGACCTAGGTAAATGGAAGACAGCCCTTGTTCCTGGAGTGGAAGGCGTTATATTATGATTGCAACGCTAAAATTGACGAGCTCATCCTAAAATTCATATAAAAACTTAAGGAACACAGAATACCCCCAAACAATCTTGAAAACAAAGAACTATGAGGACTCATACTTTCTGATATCAAAACCCACTGTTAAGCTACAATAATAAACATTGGATAGACATTTCGGTAAATGGATAATAAGAATCGACATAAAGATCAATGGAATAGAATTGAGGATCCAGAAATAAGCCCTTGCATTGATAATTGATTTTCAACCAGGGTATCAAGACCATTCAGTGAGGGAAAGAACAGTCTTCTCAACAAATGATGGTTGAATGACTGTATATCCACATACAAAAAAATGAAGTTGGACCTCTGTCTCACACTACCTACAAAAATTAACTCAAAATAGATCTAAGACCTAACTGTAAGAGTTAAGACTATAATAGTCTTAGAAAAAAACAGGATAAATCTTTATGTCTAGGCATTAAGCACTGATTTCTTAGATATGACACTGAAAGCACAAGGAACAAAAGAAAAAAATCAATAAATTGGACATTATCAAACTTAAAAACTTTTGTTCTTCAAAAGACACCATCAAAAAGTGGAAAGAACCAAGAATGGAAGAATATTTTTACAAGTCACATGCCAGATAAAAGACCTGAATTTAAAATTTAAAATATATTGATAACTCTTAAAACTCAAAAATAAAAAGGCAAATAACCTGATGTTAAGATGGAGTAAGGATTTGCTCAGACGTCTCTCTAAAGAAGACAGATGTCCAAACACACATGAAAAGATGTTTTACGTCATTAGTCATCAGGCAAATGCAAATCAAAACCACAGTATGATAGATAGCACTTCACACCTACTTGGGTGGTTATAATAAAAAGACAGCAGCAAGTGTTGGTGAGGATTTGGAGAAACGAGAGCCCTTATGCCCTGCTGAAGGACTATACCATGGTGCTGCTTTGGAAAATCATCTGGTAACTCCTCAAAAGTTTTCAGAGTTGCCATATGATGTAGCAGTCCACTCGTAGGTATATTATATAGGTATATTCCACTTTCATTCCAAGAGAAAGGAAAACGTATATCCCCACAAACACTTGTAAGTGAATGTTCATAGCAAGCTTAATTCATAATAGTCAAAAAGAAGAAAAACCCAAATGTTCATCAACTGGCGAATGACTAAATAAAATGTGGTATATCCATACAACAAAATGTTATTCACCCATAACGAGGAATGCAGTGCTGATACATGCTGCAATATGGTTAAATCTTGAAAACATATATTAAGTGAAAGAAGACAGATGCACAAAGCCCATATTGTATTATTTTATTTACATGAAGTGTCCAGAGTAGCAAGTCCACAGAGAGAAGCAGATTGGTGGTTGCCATGGACTGGGATATTTGGGGGAAATAGGAAATTACTGCTAATGTATCTGGGGTTTCTTTTTGGTGTGATGAAAATATTATTATTATTTTACAGTCTCACTCTGTTGCCCAGGCTGGAGTGCAGTGGCACGATCTCGGCTCACTGCAACCTCCACCTCTCAGGTTCAAGCGATTCTCGTGGCTCAGCCTCCCAAGTAGCTGGGATTATAGGCATGCACCACCACGCCTGGCTAATTTTTTGTATTTTTAGTAGAGACAGGGTTTCGCCGTGTTGCCCAGGCTCGTCTGTAACTCCTGAGCTCAGGCAATTTGCCCACCTCAGCCTCCCAAAGTGATGAAAATATTTTAAACTTCTATTGTGGTGATGTTTGTACAATTGTAAACTTTCAGTGGGTGAATTCTTATAAGAGAAATGGAGGGAATATTTAGTAGAGCCCAGCAAAGACTGTTTGCCTGGGGCTCTGATCTTTCATTGAAGGGCCAGCCAGTCAGTGAGGGAGTGAGGAGTCAGTACACAGAGGACCTTCCTCCCATCGGTCCCTCTGATCGCCTGCTGGGGCTCCCCATTGGCTGAGGGCAGCCAGAAGCCGAGGGCAGGAAGTCTGCAGCAGTTGCTTATACAGCTGACCTTCTGAGGCATAATGGGGAGGAGAGCATGGAGAGTGGATGGGTGGGACAGATGGAAGACACTCAGTGCACCTAGTGTGGTGACAGTGTGGTTGGGGCCCCAGCGATGGTAGAGTGGCTTCAGTGCTGCAGGGCATGTGTCACCAACCCCCGGAAGCCCCATGCAGGAAGGTCACCTACAGAAGAGAGGAATGTGACATTAGCCCCTGTGAAACCCTCAAGAAGAAAAGTCAACATAGATCGTTTGCAGCCATGAAGTGTATCAGGTTTAGAGTCCAGCCAGGCAGGCAGGCAAGAGGTGGAGAGTTCATGGATATCAGTGAGAAAGATTTCCAGATGGATCACCTGGCTGGAGGCAGCAGGACCTGAGGCTAGAGGATGGGCCCCAGGGAATGACGATGGCTCTGCCAACAAGGATCTGTGTCAGTTACTGGAAAGCAGCTGTAGAAATAGGCCGGCCCTGAACCAGCTCTCCTGGTGGCCAGGAGTCCTGGCTTTCTGCTCAGGGTGGAAACCAACCCTGCCCACAGCATGGGTGGCTGACTCTTTGAGCAGGGGCCACTGGGGTGAGAAGAACAGATAGGGAAAGAATGGGAGACGTTTATTATTATTCCTGAGGCATTGAACTCTCAGCAGACTAGAGGAGATTACTAATTCTGATGAGTTGTCCTCTGGAGGAACTGGAGTTTGGGGGGTGCTGCCATGGACCATTGCCACTAGACATTCATATCCATGACCAGCGAATTTTCCAGTGGATCTCTTGGCAACGTCATCCCCAGTGGCAGTAGATGCTACCAGTTTGGAAAGGCAGGTAGCAGTACACAATGAGAGCAATGAAACAGTCTTAGCCTTGGACTTAGTATTCTGGCTCTGGAAAGTTATCCTGAGGAAGTTATTAAAAAGAGGAAATAAGCTACAGCTAAAGATGGGACAGCAGCATGAAGTACAATAGCTATTAAATGCATAAATATCAAGTCTATATAAAAGTAGTGTTTCTGAAATAACTTTGAAGAAACATGAAAAATAATATTGTATATACCTCTTGATTATTATATATCACAATCCAGACTAGATTCATGGGGAAATGTTGAAAGGGAACATGGAAATTAACATTACGATAAACTTGAAGAGCTAGATTATGGGGGAAAAGTATCTCCTTATAATATTATAAAATCAATGAAGATTTTGTTCTTCTAATCTTAGACTACTTTCACAATTCAAACTGTAAAAATAGGACACTTTTCTTTCTTTTTTCTCCTCCTTTTTACTAATGCTTGTGTTGGCAAGTGAATAATAAAAGAGAACATTTTTGCAAAACTTCAGAAGGGCCCTGGAGCTAAGGGCAAATACATGTTAGGGGAAGTTTGGAGGAATAAAGAAAAGCCGCGAAAAATGATGGCAGTGGTAGAGGCAAAGGCAAAGGGGTTATAAATAAAGCATGGAGGAAGAGCACAGGCACACAGCGACCCAGGAACAGAGCGATGGTGCTTCCAGAGCAGGGTGGCTTCCAGGCACATGACATCATTGAAGGCCACTCTCACACTCATTAGCTGTTTCCTGAGTCAGGACATGTGTCGTGGCTAACGGCGTGAGTGGAAATATAGAACAGGTCATTATGCTTTTGATTTCTCGTTTTATTTTAATTCTGTGAGCTCAGTGAAGCTTGGTGTATTGTGAGCACTGCACATAGCATGTGTTCCATAAATGTTTGTTGAATGAATGCTAAGTGTGCTCCCTTTTCTTTAATTTATTCCTTGAGATAAATAACTTAATTTATTCCAGGATCTCACCTTGCTTTTTTGCCTTCCTTGTTTTCCATCCACTCTTGCTCTTTTCCTTTTGCCTTCTATGACTCAAGCAGTAGGATGTTGTATGAGTCTGTTCTCACGCTGCTATAAACAATTACCTGAGACTGGATGATTTATTTTAAAAAGAGGTTTAATTGGTTCACGGTTCCACAGGCTGTAGAGGAAGCATGATTCTGGCATCTGCTTGGCTTCTGGGGAAGCTTCAGGAAACTTACAATCATGGCAGAAGGCAAAGGGGGAACAGGTGTCTCTCATGGTGGGAGCAGAAGCAAGAGAGAGTGAAGAGATACTACACACTTTTAAACACCCAGATTTCAGGAGAACTCACTATCGCGAGAACACCACCAAGGCAATGGTGCTAAACCATTCATGAGAAACCCACCCCAGTGATGCAACCACCTCCCACCAGGCCCAGTTCCAACACTGGGGATTACAATCAGACATGAGATTTGGTGGGACACAGATCCAAAACATATCAGATGGGCTGATGCTTTCAGCTCCCATGGCAATTCTGACAAAAAGGACAAAAGCATGTCCACATGCTGCTCTCCCCTCACAACTTGCTCTCTCAGATCTCAGTTCAGGGGCTGGACCAAGAGAGCCTGGGCCAGGAGAGCCAGGGACAGGACAGCCATGTTGACCTCCAAGGAGTCCCCTTCTCTCTTTATAGTTGCCCTCCCCAGTATCATCTGATATGTCTGCCTGAGACATCTGTTCTCTGTCCTGCAATACTTCCTACTTGTTTATGCTGATTACTTCTATCTTCCACATTCTTCCATGCCTACAGAATCACCCAGAACCATATCCGTTCCCACTGGGTTCAGGCTCTAGTACTCTTATCTCATTCTCTCGGATTTTCTCCTGTTGTGTTAGGTCATTTCCTCCATGCCCAGTCTTTTGGCATAGTTTTCTTGTGTGCAGGCAGCCCTCTTAGAAGCAGAAACTGCAAATTCCTGGCATGAATCCTGCCACTACCCCAGATGCTGACCATGGCAGACATCACTAGTCAATCACATCCGACTTTCCCATGGAGCCTGGGCATGGCTTCAGAGTCCTCCCAACAAATAACTTCAGCCTGCTTCTACCAAAAGATCAGAGTGGGTGTGCAAGAAGAAACCTGTCGGCATTTCTGTGCTAAAATGAAGGCTGCTGCCAAACTACTTGCCCCAGATTTCTTGTGGTTGCCACGTCCCGTGTGCTTGATCAGGGGCCCTAATCCTGAGCATTGCCCGTCCCTCTCCTCTCCTGCCTTCTGCTTACTCAGAGCTCTCCAAGTCCCGGTACACTTTGCACCCAAGCCCGTCTGTATCACAGTGACTCCCCAAGCCTAATCCAGTTCTTATACTGGCGACACACATTGATTTCAAAGCTCAGAGCATCTCATCGTAGCCTTATGTCAGAGTCACCAAAGTCACCTTAGGTTAATGTGAGCCTCCTGCCAGTGGACTCTTCCCACAGTGCCTAGCCCAGCCACCTTGAAAACAGTATGTGATCAATAAGCTTCCTCAAAGGGATGACTTATACTTTCCTAGAAAAACTAGGCTTTGGAGTTGCCTAATGGAAAGCCAATATTCAGTAAGAAAAGAAACATAACAATGCTGGGAATCAAAAAGAGTTAATCCTGTATTTTGAGGGAACCGAGCAGAGATGGTTATGTTTCTCCTAGGCTGTTTATAGCGGTGTGTTTGAGAGCCCGGGCTTGAGAATCCTGGCACTGACCGCGTGACTTTGGGCAAGGCCATAGCCCCTCTCTGAGTCTATGCCTGCACCTGTAAAACTATGGTTAACAGCCAGGCTGCAAAGTAAGGCTGTCTTAAGCATTGCATTAGATTATTCTTGGCTCAGGACATGGGCAAATAAATGGTGATTTTTGTTAATTATAGGAATGCCAGGTTGGGATGTCCCACAACCTTATTCATACAAAGTTTTAAGACATATCTTTTTTACCTTTGATAGCGGAAATCAAGCATTATACTTAACTTGAGGGAATGCAGTCTTGGGAAAGAATTTCCGATGTTCTTCCCTCCAAAGTAGAGGTCTGAGAGGGTCAAGCCAGACAAGGACACCTGGAGACCGTCGGTGCAATCTCAGTCTTTCCCACCAGGGGGCGGTGTGGCACCGTGCAGGATTCTAAATTCCCCACTGGCTGAGGGAACGCGGACAGGTCTTGGGTTGGGCATAAGTTTTCCTCCTCTCTTTATTTTTCCTTTTCCCCAAAATTAGTTTTTAAGTGGCAGTCCCTTTAAGTGTGCTTTCAGGGAGTCCCTTTCCAGGTGCTGTATGTTTGTCTAAGTCTTGCCAGGCTTCCTCGGGCTCCATCCGCTTCTTGGCTCCATCCTGAATGAGGTGGTCCAAGCCGAGTGGACCTCGTCTTTGTCCGTGAGGCTGGGGGAAAGGTCATGATCAGCCTGAAGCATCCTTGGGAAAACTGGATGAAGTTCCCAGGAGAGTAGGAGGGGAAGGTATCAGGAAGGCTTTTCTCTGGGCACCCCTATGTCTTTGCACTGGGAAGGGCGTTCCGCAGGGAGCACAGTCCAGTCCCTACAGAAACGCCAGGGGCTTCTCCTGCAGCTTCCCTGGGAAAGATTTTTTGTTCATCATCACTTTCCACAGCATTCATGGCCTTCTCAAAGGGGTGTGTGAGCCCCAGGGGTACTGAGTCCCTGGCCTCTATAGAAAACCTCCATGGCCATAGGAGGGGCCGACAGGAACCAGCTTGAGGCTGTTGCATATCTTGGGAAATACCTGTCTGATAAGAGTTGAGGATGCTTTTTAAACTGGATTTGGCTGGATTTGAATGACCATTTATTAAGCTACGTCATTTGATTCATCTGCAATACTCATGACACCAAATGAAGAATCGAGGCTCAGAGAAGTCAGATAACTATCCCATGGTCACACAACTCTCAGGGATTTAAACTCAGGGCTCTCTGACTCCAAAGCCCATGTTCTCAGTAGCATTGCACAGATTTAGGAGGCCCCACAGCACCAATGAGTGTTCACCCCAGTTATGTCCAAACTCCTGGGGATCAGTGCCAGAGGCAGCCTGGAAATGACTTAATACCCAGTCACAGCAGAATATCTGAGGCCACACTGTGAATCCATGTTCTTCCTGATAACCCTTTCAATTTCAAATGGCCTCCACACTGGGATGCACTCTGCCTACTTCCCCATTCCAGGTTCTACTCATTCCCACCCATGTCTGTTCTTCTCTTTCCAGGAGCCATTTTCTTATTAAGCACCTACTGAGTGCCAGACACTTTACTAACTGCTGGGATACAGTGGCAAATACATTCAGCCCTCACACTGGAGTGAAACATATTGCCTTGAGGAATTCCTTTAGTTCTCTTGGGGTTTTCTAGAATTTACTAGTCTATTTCTATGTCAATTAAGATTGCATATCAATCCCAAAACTTAGCAGATTAATACAATAGACATGGGTTATCTGATGCTTTTTGCGGTTCAGGAATCCTTGTGTACCTTAGTTGTGTTCTCTCTATCAGAGTCACTCACGAGGCTGTGATTAAGGTGTTGTCTGGGACTGTGGTCTCATCTCAAAGCTCAAGTGGGGAAGGATCCCTTTCCAAGATCACTTATATGGTTGTTGGTAGGATTCATTGTACGCTTCCCCAGCAGGATTTCTGCTGATATTCTGGGGGAAGGGTACACAAAATGGTGCTGATGAAAAAGAGTCAAACTCTGTAAAATATTTGAAGAGATTTATTCTGAGCCAAATGTGAGGATCATGACCTGTGACACAGCCCCAGGAGGTCCTGAGAACATGAGTCCAAAGTGGTTGGGTTTTATACATTTTAGAAAAACAAGAGACATCAATCAATACAGGTAAGATATGCATTTGTTTGGTCTGGAAAAGTAGGACAACTCAAAGCTCGGTGGGGGTGTGCTTATAGGTCATACATAGATGAAAAGATTTTCTGATTGGCAATTGATTATTATATTACCTAAAGACCTGGAATCAACAGAAAGCAGTAACCAGGTTAAGATAAGGAGCTGTGGAGCTCAAGGTTCTTATTATGGAGAATAGATGGTATATGTCTCTTATTAGGCCTTAAAAGGTGCAAACTCTTAGTTAATTCTCTCCTGGATCAGGAAAAGATCTGAAAAGGGGAGATGATTCTGTATAGAATGTAGATTTTTCCCACGTGAAACAGCTTTCCAGGGCTATTAAAAATATGTCAAAGGAATATACTTTGGGGTAAAATGCTTTGATATCTTTCAGTGCCTGCTATCTGTCATGTGATGGTATACTAGAGTCAGGTTATTTTATTGCTACAAAGAGTCTGTTTTTTCTATCTTAATATTCCTGTTTTAATGTTAATGCTGGCTAGTTGTGCCTGAATTCCAAAGGGAGGAGAATGTAATCTGGCATGTCTGAACCTCCTTCCCATTATGGCCTGAACCAGTTATTCAGGTTTACTTTGGAGTGCCCTTAGCTGAGAGGGGGATTCAATTCAGTCAGTTGGGGGGCTTAGAATTTTAGTTTTGGTTTACCAAGGTTTCAGCTGTGGTGGTAATTATTTCTTCCCTAAATTAGGTGATAGGTACATGGGTCATCATTGTCTTACTCTTTGAACTTTTTTGTGTGTCTTTTTATATTTCATAATGAATGTTTAAAAATGAAAGCATTTAAAAAATAAACCTTATGTTATTTGTGCATGACTAGAGAGACACATCAATGGAACAGAATAGAAAGTCTAGAAATAACTCAAGTACATATGGAAATTTAATATATGATAAAGATGACATTTCAAGTGCTGGAAAAGTGATTGGCTTTTTGATAAATGACACAGAGAAAATTAAATAAACCTATCTCACATGATACACAATAAACTCTAAATGAATTAGAAATGTAAGCGTAAAAGATGACATCAAACAAGCACTTGGAGGCAACATGAGTGAGTTCACCTATGGGGAAAAGCTTTCTCATTATGACTCAAAAAATCCAGATGAGATGCCAAGAAAGAAAAAACGAACAAAATTGGACATATAAACATTGCAAAGAAATCTATTGTCTTCGTTCATTTTCTGTTGTCTATAACAGAATACCTGAAACTGGGTAGTTTTTAAAGAAAAGAAATTTATTTCTTATGGTTATGGAGGCTGAGAAGTCGAAGGTCAAGGGGCTGCATCTTATAAGGGCCTTCTTGCTGTTACGGACTTTATGCAGAGGCCCAGGTTGGGGCAGGACATCACATGGTAATGGGGCTGAGTGTGCTAGCTCAGGTTTTTCCTATTCTTCTTGTAAAGTCACCATTAAGCCATTAATCCATGAATGGATCAATCTATTTAAAAGGGAAGAGCCTTAATGACCCAATCATCCCTTAAAGGCCCCACTTCTCAGTACGGCCACATTAGGGATTAAGTTTTAATGTGAGTTTGGAGAGGACAAATATTCAAACCATAGCACCTATGTATACAAACAAAAATGCCATAGCTACTGCTTTTAAAAACAGTGGAAAGTAGCTGCAGTGTGTATCAGAGACACTGGGTTAATTTCACTAATAAAGAATTCTTAAAGATGAGGAAAGACAAGTGAGGAACTACCATGCTGATGATAGCATAGTTTTTGAAACTCCCTGAATCCCCCCATAAGAATAGATAGAAACCTAGATACAGAATCAGAAAGCCATGGATGATACAAACAATAAAGCTAGGTCACAAGGCATTCTTAGGAACATCAAAATATAAGTAGATGGGAATAAACCATTAACAGCCTGAAGACTTGTAAGTTTGTGTGTCTGTGCAAGAAATAACATAAGAAAGCAACAGGACCGAGAAGGGGAGAACCCCAAGGTAGCCAAAAGTTTTCACCATAAAGCATAGAAAGATGATTTGAACACAACAGCTGAAGCTGAGAGGGGCATTGCCAACTTTAGTAGCAGTGATCGCAGTTGTCACTGCTAAAGTTTGAAGGGACCAGGGCTGTCTAGACCCTGTTGACCCTCAAAAGTACCTACCAGGGCTTTCTTCCAGGACAGGGCCCCATGCCCAGAAGAAACATCTAGAGGTGGAATAAACAGTTTGAAGAAAAGAGGCAGTTGAGAAACAGGAAAGAGAAGGTTCAGATTTGGCTGGAAGAAGGAAACAGCCAGGAAGTTTCTGAAGCCAAGCTGCCATGTTTTTAAAACACACCACAAAAATGCACAGCAGAGGGAGCTCTGTGGAGTCAGAAGAGTTGGTGAGCCATGATTCTTTCTAAATGGTCAATGAAACAACATCACATAAAAATGAACAACAGAAACGGATTAATAGAAAATCCCATACAAATTCTATATTAAAAAACTGAGGAAAATAGACCAAAAAAGCCACTAGAAAGATGGACAAACACATGAACAGATTTTCCCCCACCAATGGACAAATGAATATGTAAGAAAAAAATGCTCATCTTTATCCATAACAAAAAATAAAAGACAGAGATGTTAGTTTTCACATATCAGACTGGCAAAAATTCAAAAGCTTGACCACAAGCTGCATTGCTATGGCTCTGGGGACAAAGCTGTTCCCTTTCATCCTTGTGGGAGAGCAACATGGTATTCCATGAAGGGGAGCTTGACACCATATAACCACCGTATGCATGCATTTCCTGTAAGAGGTTGAAGAGTGTTTCCGCCCAACTTCAAGCTCACCTGGAACCTATGAATGTAACCTCATTTACTTATAGGGTCTTTGCAGAAGTAATCAAGTTAAGATGAGGTCATACTGAATTAGGGCGGATATTAAGCCCAATATGACTGGTGTTGTTATAGGAATTAAAGAACAGACACAGACACACGGGGAGATGTTCATGTGATGACAGGGGCAGAGGATGGAGTGATGCATCTACAAGCCAAGGAATGCCAAGGATTGCTGGCAACACCAGAGACTGGAACAAGCAAGGAAGGATTCTTCCCTGTAAACTTCCTGGAGAGTACAACCTGGCTGACTCCTTGACTTTGGAATTCTAGCCTCCAGAGCTGTGAGAGAATAAGTTTCTGTTATTTTTAACCACAAAGTTTGTGGCACTCTGTTACAGCAGCCTCAGGTAACATATATTTACCCTTTGGCCCAACAATCCTCTTCTCAAAAATAGCAATCACAATTGTATTCACTAAGGCATTATATGTAATTGAAAACAGCCTAATTGCTGAGACATAGAAGACTGGTTGAACCACGGCACATTCTCTCAATAGAGTGCTATACAGCTTTAAAAAGGAGTGAACAATATCATCATCAGCTGTGAAAAATTGACTCCAAAGATGGTGCCCTGTGCACGTGCAGCTAATCCCATCAAGAGCCTGAGCTGACCTTGCATTTTACTTTGCCCAGCAGAATGTAGAAGTGAATTCAGTTCTTTGAGAAAACTAGTCTCTAGAAGGACTGACAACTTCTCCCTTCTCTCTCAGATATTATATGAAAGATGAGGAAAGATATGGAATATGGCCAGTGCATCTGTAGGGGTAGAGAGAAAGCGTTCCTTCTACCCTCTGTGAAGTTTCACTGAAATGACTGACAATAGACAGATTCGTAGGAGAAAAATGGCTTACACATCTATTACGGTGCATATGGCCACGGAAGCCCTACAAATAGGAGACTCAAAGAAGGGCCAGATGCTTGAGGCTTATATACCCTCTACATAAGGGACAGAGAAGTGGCGGACTGTAGGACATTTTAGAGAGGTAGTAAATGATTTCTAAGGAAAATGAGTGAGCCCAAAGAATAGATAATAGCCTGGGACAAAGTTCCTCTGAGTTCTGGGGCAGGTGGCAGGAGGGTGAGGGGCAGAACCACACTGTGAACAAAGGTTGTCTTTTTCGCAGATAAAGTCTCCCAGGTAATCTCTTGGAGCTGTTCTCAGAAGAACAGATGAAAAGTCTGTCTGGCATGGTGATGATTCCAGTCTCTTCTCTTCTCCAGTAGTTAATCTTTCCTGGTTATTTGATGAGATTCCTAGGAAGGGTATCTAAATTACATTTCTGGCCAGGTACAGTGGCAAAACTTATTCAGACAGAGAAATTCCCTCCTGGTGCTTCAGGAAAGAAAGAGGATCAGATAGACTAGACAGGGGGATGAAGGGAGACTGGAGAGAGACCTTAGTTCTAAAGCTTATTTCTGAAGCCTTTTAATTTCCTTTAACTCAAAAACCCTCAGCATACGAAAGTGCCATACTTTTGAGGTACTGTTTTCTGAGCCTCAACTCATCCAAGAATGTCTTGGAGGTATCATGGTCAAGGACATTGAAAACATGGTCTCTTTGGCAAGTCTAACCCAGAGGGAAAACAGAAAAGCCCCTGACTCTCCTGGCCAGGGGTGAGGAATGTGGTGGGGGCCTTTAAGATTATGTAAGGTCTGGCTGGGCATGATGGCTTACGCCTGTAATCCCAGCACTTTGCGAGGCCGAGGTGGGCAGATCATGAGGTCAGGAGACTGAGACCAACCTGGCCAACATGGTGAAACCCTGTCTCTACTAAAAATACAAAAATTAGCCGGGCATTGTGGCATGTGCCTGTAATCCCAGCTACTCAGGAGGCTGAGGCAGGAGAATCACTTGAACCCAGGAGGCGGAGGCTGCAGTGAACTGAGATCACACCACTGCAGTCCAGGCTGGGTGACAGAGCGAGAGACTGTCTCAAAATAAAATAAATAAATAAATAAATAAATAAATAGTCCTTCATTCCCACTCTGTACCATCCACTATAACCTTGTGGTTGGAAGTTGGTTCTCGGGAGGCCATCCACAGGCAGGAATGGACTGATGGGAGGTGTCTGGTCAATTTGGGAACTGACCTGGGTCTTCAGCTGCCAGCGTCTGCTGAGGTTCTGTCTCAAGGCTCTCTGAAGGGCCCTGTCACACCCAGCCCTCCAGCCTGTGAAGTCAAGGTGACTACATTTAGTTTTCCTTCCCAGAAGGCTCTGGGAACATTCCACATAATTTGAATTCTTTGAAGAATCCAATCATTGGTGACGTAATCTGGGTGGATAGTAAAACACTGTTCCATTTGCCCAAAGGAAGAGAAAAGTGCTCATGTGTTTACAAACATAATAACTTCCTTTTAGAGCTACTTCTTTTGCAATAGTCTGTGAGCAGAACTTTGTGGTAAATGACTTTTCTGATATCCACCAGCAAATCCTGCGGCCCACCCACACACATGCCAGCTTAGATGACTGTTGATAGAACGTTTTCACTTCCCTATCAAGGGGGCAAACCAGGGTGAAGTTTTGAAATCTGAGATGATTGATAACATGCTCTGGTGAAACAGATGGTCTTCAATGGAATATGATACTGATATTAATTACGAGATTGGAAAATAAAGTTCTTGACAGAAAGTGAGTAGGCCAAAGTGGCATTATGCATACAATTATAGGATTTTGATGATCTTGCTGTTTGATTAAACAGCAATCTCATTGCAGAATTTAAATGTGATTGCTCCTATCCTAGAGCCCTGTTCTCCTAAAGGGAGGTCAGTAGCTGGTTGTGCAATAAGGATTCCGGTTGGCCTTTGTGGCAGGTTCCTTAAAAGAGTCTCTAAACCTTAGGATTACCTGGCCCGGTAATCTAATCTGCTTTCTTTCTGTCAGTGGAGCTGGAAGGAGCCCAGAGGCCAGTGAAGATTAGCCCGGCCTTGAAGACATGGGCTCCACCGTGCAGCAAGCAGGCTCCGGTGGTCTCTGCTCTGCCTGGAGGGGGAAAAGGGTGGGGATGCATTTCGGGGCTGAAGCTTACACCCCAGTGCTTCCCTGAGAAGCCCCCATGCTGTGGGCCAAGATAGGGTCCCGGCTGCAGGCGGGTTTCCTGTGTGGGCTCACGTGACGTCACAGAGCTGGTGTGTCCTTGTCCATGGTTGACCCAGTTTCCTCGAGGTTGGCTCCCTCTCAGACAGGCCCTCCGCCCAGTACTGCAGCAGCGACAGCCTCGCGTCTTCTCAGGCTAGTCCAGCAGGAAGGAGGGAGAGGCTCTTTCCGGGGAGTCCCAGCCCCGGCGGTGTCATGTGCCCACGTGGACCAATCACTGCCCCGAGGGTAGTGAGATGCTCTGATTGGCTTAGACCTAGGTCATGTAATCGACCCCGCCCAGAGTCGATTACTGGGCTTAGAGGCAGGGCGGGGTGTTTCACAGCCTAAGTGTGGATGCAGTTACCAAGAGAATGCGTTTTAGGAGTCAAGGTCAGTGGATGACAACCAACATTTGCAGAGTGGTCACTGCCTGCAATACGGATAATGATGTCCAACCTCTGGGTTGTTGAGCGAGTTCAATGAATTAATGTATGTACAGTACTTAGAACCGTGCCTGGTGCACAGCAAGCTCTCAGCAAATGTCCACTGTTTGCCAAGCAGCAGTCTCAGCACCTCTTGCACCGTATTACTTCATCCTTACAGCAGCCCCATCAAGTGGGTGCTATTTTCTCCACTTTACAAATGAGGAAACCAAGGCTCAGAGGGGTTGTGTAACTTACCTGGGGTCACACAGCTAGTGAGGGATGGAGTCAAGATTTCAACCAGGACAGTTTGACCTCAGAGTGTGGGTGCTTAACCCTTCCACAGTGCTACTGCAAGAGGGATGCGCATTCTGTATAGACGCCCATTCTATATATTAGAGCCAATGGCAGTAGGCTGGACAGAAGTGTATTTAAAGCACCCCATAATATAATAGTATAAATAGGATTCTCCCAGTGGTCAATTTTCACTCTAGTTTTAATTTGGAAACCCTTTAAAACTACATTAGTGCTTTTCCGATACAATTCTGAAACATGAGGACTATTAATACCTTCCTGTCATCCCAGCGGCCTGAAAGAGTTAATGTAGCTTCCAAGACTTTGTAACTTACAACCAGGGAGGAACTTACATGCTGGGAAAGTGTAATTCAATGAATAATGGGAATCTGGATTAATTCCCAAATAAAGTTGTTATCATAAGGATTATGAAGAGGGAAAAAGACATTTAGCAGAATCTCCAGGGGCAGATATTAGACATGAAAATCAAACTTTGCAGTGCTTTAAATGTTATTTATCATGTCTTTTTCTTTTCTGCGTCCAGCGTCTGGCGCCCCAGGCCTGTGATCATATTGTTTTAAATGGACAGGATCACAAGTGGCTGCTCTCACGTGGAAGTAAGGGCAGGGAAAGACAAATGAGGCACAGATGAGACACGAATGTGTTCTGTGTTTGTGAATACAGAACACAGGATGTAGATGGTGTGCCCAGTTCAAGTTCAGCACTGAAAACCCTTTTCTGGGAGCTTAACATCAGGATTTTTTCATCAAGTCAATCAGAGGAGACTGGGAAGTTAAACAAAGTAGTCCTGCCTCCCCTTTACTTATATCCCAGGATCAGTGGGGCTTAACTGTGTGTGAACTGGGGTGATGAGATGTCAGCTTTGTTCGTCCCCTGCAGGGGGTGCTGGTCAACTCCAGGAGGAACCTTCAGCCAAGGGCCACGAGGAGTTGCTTCCCATCTAAACAGAAGCCAAGCCAAAACAACTGCCATCGTGAGCTCAGTCGGGGTCAGCGTGTGCCATGCTGTCATTGTGTGTGGTTTCAGGGAGGTCCCTAATGACACTAGTAATTCCTTCCAGCAGATTGCAAATCCTGAGATTCCTTCAAAACTAGTCCATTGGAGGCCAGGCATAGTGACTCATGCCTGTAATCCCAACACGTTGGGAGGCCGAGGTGGGTGGATCACATGAGGCCAGGAGCTCAAGACCAGCCTCGCCAACAAGGCGAAAACCAGTTTCTACTAAAAGTACAAAAATTAGTGGGGTGTGGTGGCGCACGTCTGTAATCCCAGGGAACCCAGGGAACTGAGTTCAACCAGCAACCTGACGGAGCAGGGACGGGCCTTCCCCAGAGCTCCGGGAAGGGATGCAACTTGCCTATACTTCGATTTTAGTCCAATGAGATCTGTATTGAACTAATGACCTGCAGAACATATCATCAACTTGTGCTGTTTTAAACCACAACGTTTATGGCAATTAGTTACAGCAATCAAAGATTCGCACAGGGGTACAGGGGAAAGCTGTGCCTGCCTCAACGTGGCCCATAGCCTGAGCCTTTTGGCGAGGGGGCTGTGGGCAGAATGTGATGGAGCAGTTTTCACGTGTGCCCAGGTTCCCAGGTATGATGCCCAGTGGGCGACAGGGCGTTTGCCTACCTTGGTATGGAGCACAGCCTGGCCACAGCAAGGACAGGTGCTCCACACCCTGGGGTCCTCAGGAGTCTGCCCCGAATGTTCTCCCAGAGGGCATCTGCAGCCGTGGTAGAAGGGGGTGCAGCCCTCCTTGGCTCTGTGACCAGCAGGTGGTAACAGACAGTTCAAGGAAAGATGCCCAGAGATGCGTCTAACTGGGGGCCTTGGTGGGGCAGCTTGGCTGCTGCTTTACATGGGAGGAGTTAGAAGCTTGTAGAACTTGAGTATCTATAGCAAGCTGATCGTGTTAGGGAAATTCAAGATAAACAAGCACATTTTCAACCTCCGTGAGCCTCGGTATCCTCATCTGTACAATGGGAAAATAGTCGTTCACAAAGCTTACTATGAGAATGAATTAAACACCAAGAGCCCAAGTGCCTGCTTACACCCAGTGCATGCAGCCACCTCGTTCCGGTTCCTTCCTCCGTCTCCTCGTCTTGTTCTCTGACTGTGCTTTATTCTGGGATGACACCCCGGCTCTACCTCTTTGCCTCAGGCCTTGGCAGAGCTTATCGTGGCGCTGCACGAGGCACCTTTGGTTGTCCAACGTGGAGCTACGCCAGCATCTGCAGTCGCTTTGGCTGAGACGCTTCCACTGCCCCCGGGTGCAGGGTGGGTCCTTATGTGGAGGGATGCGGAGTTTCCCAGGGGGTGGGGCAACGCTTTCCTTGCTCCAGGTGTTTATGGTTGAAGTTGACGGTGATCGTAGACTAGGGGTGGCGGGCTGCTGGGAAGGTTCCTGTTCTGGGGATTGGCCAGACCCACTACATTATGCCAAAAAAAATCCCAGCAAGTTGCTGAAGGGGGATGTAGGAGTGAGGAGAGAGAAATTTTGAGCAAAATGGGCATATGGAGGGACTGTGTGGGTGGGCGCTGTGTAGGGCAATGGTCCCCCAGGGGTGGCCCCAGAGAGACCGTGTGGGTGGCACAGCAGCCGTAATAAGACACCTGGGCCTTGGGCTCAGGCCAGCACCTTAATGTTCAGTCTTATTTCCAGAAAGTGGGACATGCCTACTGGGGCAAGCCTGAGATGGGTCTGAGCCCTCGAGTGGGAAGGGTCTGGTAGGGTGGGAGGTAGGCACGATGGAGCAGACGTGGGAGGCTGGGGAGGAGAGGCCAGCCTGAATGTGGTAACCAGGTTTCAGCAAGCCTGGGACCGTGACATCGTGTTCTTGGGAAATGCAAAAGGCAGACCACAAGGTGGTGCTCACCACAAAAGAATTCCAGGACCAGTCAAAACCCGGAGAGTGCCAGCTTTTTATTCACCCCGGATTTACGAAAACAGCAATATGGACAAAAGACATTTGAGGCTCTCCTGGGCATGCTTTCCCTTTTCTTCTTTTATGGTGTTTTCCTAGTTTGTTTCAGGCAAGCTCGCCCTTCATTATTGGAAAGTCTTGTTCAGAACAGTTGGTGTCTTCACAGTGACTGCAAGCACTAATGAATACACACAAACACACGCGCACGTGCACACACACACACACACACACACACACGCCCTGCAATAGGTGGCTTTCTAGATCGATACCCCCACCCCAGGGTACTGAGAGGGGTAAAGCCAGAGTCCGGCAGGGCGTCCTTCAGGATGTGACCTGTGACTTTGTTGTTGTCCTGAAATTCTCAGGACAGGGAGGATTTCAGTTTGATGCAAAAAATATTCTATTTCTATAACACATATTTTTGCTTTTTTTGTACCGCACGATCCTCCGTCGTCTCTCACTTTCCCCACACACTATTACATGCGTCATTAACTCTCGAGGTCCTGCCAAGACAAGCAGCTCCCCTTCAGCTGTTGAGAGCGATGTGGGACTCACCCTGCCCAGCGCATTGCCGTGAGGACACGAGGTGAAGCCCGGCGGGGCAGAGGTGCGCTGGGAAGGAGCCCGGGCCTTGTGAACTTTGCATACAAGAGTGTTTTGTATCCGTGTAGAAACTCACATAAACAGCAAATTATCATAGTTTTTCCCTCTTCTGTCTCTTGGTGTATTGTATATGTGTGAATGTGTGTAAATAAAGTATTAATTTCAGTGCAGTGTGAGATATCCTCACTGAATCCTGCCCACCTCTCTCGGCCAGGCTGATTCAAGGGGGCCCTGCCTGGCATCCTTCCTGCTCCACCAGCCATCACGAGGCCACCTTCCATGAGCTCCATTTCCACGACTGGCCCGTCTGGGTATCACAGTTCCAACCAGAATGCGTGTTTGGTCCCTGGGGCTTCTGGATAACTTGGAGCTTTGTGAGAACTCCAGAAGGATTTCTTCTGAAGAACCAAACCCATGTTTCATAGGCGACACACAGTTTGCTCCTTTCAACATGCACACGAAACACACATTCATGAAACAGCAAACGAGAGCAGCCTTGGCATGATCTGAGAGTCTGCCAATCCCTTCCTCACCAGAGGAGGGCTCAAAACCATGTTTTCACGTCCTCGGATTCTGGGGCGCAGCCCTCAGGGACAGCTTGGGGTTGAGGCCAGAACACAGCAGGCAGGACCCAGAGCTTCTCCCCTGAATCCACTTGGCACAGGGCTCAGAGCCAGTGGGGCTGGTCAAGGGTTGCTTTTCCGGTATGGTTTGCTCATTTTCTTTTGCTGTTCTTGTTCCTGCTCTCACCTGCACTGTGTGCTCTGTCCCTGCTCCTCAAGGGTTTCAAGATCAAGATGCTTATGGTCGAGAACTGTCTTCCTTTCAAAAATGGCTTTTACAGTTCTGGCCTCCAAATGCAGGATTTTACCTACACTGCTACATCATTCAACATTTAAAAAACAAAACAAAAATAGTTCACATGATTATAATTTTTCCATTTGCTGATGGGCAAGTTAGAGTTGAAAGTGCAACTGCCTGCAGAACCCCTTGACAAAATCTGCAGAGAAAAGGTTTCTTTTCTGTTTTGGGCAGGAACTAGAAAATGCTGCGTCTCATGGCTCCTGTAGACGCTCCTCCACCACTGAGCTGGGCTTGGCTTTACAGTGGGCTCATGGGTTCCATTTACAATATTAACCCTCAGCAGAAACTACAATTTCAGATGGATGTAGAGTTTCCTACGGCCGTTGCTTCACCTGTCATCTGGAGAAAGCTGCCTGTACAGTCTTTCCAGCTTTCCACAGATAAAGGTGAAAACAGTGCAAGAGGAAAACAGAGATGACGACCTTTCCTTAAGGCAGAAACTGGGAAGAAGGGATGCCTGAGAGGAGCAAAAGGACCCGGATGCCATGAATGGCCTCGGTGTGAAACGCAGAGGGCCTCAGTTTGTGTCCCAGCACAGAGACCACCTACACAAAGTTTTGTTCTTGTTTGTGTTTTTAACTTTTCCCCTGTCCCCGATGGAGACACCTGTGCCTGTGCTCGGGGGAACTCAGCAGCGCCTGTGTTCCATTCCTTGGCTGCTTCTGTGAGTTGAGCAGATCGCCTTTCTTCTCATTTCCATCAATCACCTCTCTTTGCTCTCAGCCCGCTCACTTCCCCATCTTCTACACCTCAGCCAAGATGCACCATCACGGAGACAGGAAGGAGGGGCTGCCGAGGACCCCAGGAACGCGGCCTCAGGAGTCACCATGCAGATGAAGAAGGGAGGCGCCCTCACATTCGGGCAGCCTGGGAACTGGGATGTGTTCCGTGCAGTGACAGCTCCCAGCGCCCTGAAACCATGACGGCGGAGGAGGCAAGGCAAGACCCCTCCTGCAGGACAGCCATCCACAGGGGCGATCTGGCGAGGAGTAGGAAGCAGGTAGTCTTACCCCAGGTCCCCTAAGAAGCGGTGCAAAGAAATGGATCAAATAGGCAACCATTTCGTCAGGGAAAATGCCTAAGAGAAACTGGGGGGAAGCTGGGGGGAGCTGGAATAGCCTTCAGACTGTGGTGTGAGTCTGACCCCAGTGAAGGAGAGAGCAGGGAAGGTTGCGAGCAGGTGGCCCCAGGAAAGTTCTGCAAAGCCACGGGGCATCCTCAAGCCTGAACCAGAAGACCCAGCCCCAGCCTCTCCCCAGAGTGGACCTGCCTTGCTCAGCCGCTGGCTGGGAGCAGCCTGTGGGAAACGTGGCTCCATGCAAATATTTAACAGTCAATAAGCCACAGCTGAGGAAGCATGGCCGCACAACCGTGCTAGTCCGTTCTCGCACTGTTACAGAAAAATACCTGAGACTGGGTAATGTATAAAGGAAAGAGGTTGAATCGGCTCACAGTTCCACAGGCTCTACAGGAAGCGTGGCAACATCTACTTCTGGGGTGGCCTCCAGGAGTTTTTACCCATGGTGGAGGCAGTGAAGGAGCAGGCATCTCACCTGGCAGAAGCAGGAGGAAGAGAGAGAGCCGGGAGGTGCCCCAGTTTTTTTTGTTTTTTTTTTTTAAAGAAGACTTGCTCTGTCACCCAGGCTGGAGTGCAGTGGCATGATCTCAGCTCACTGCAACCATTGCCTCCTGGATTCAAGCGATTCTCCTGCCTCAACCTCCCGAGTAGCTGGAATTACAGGTGCACGCCACTACGCCCAGCTAATTCTTTTATTTTTAGTAGAGATGGGGTTTCACCATTTTGGCTAGGCTGGTTTCAAACTCCTGACTGCAAGTGATCCACCTGCCTCGGCCTCCCAAAGTGTTGGGATTACAGGTGTGAGCCACTGCTCCCAGCCTACACACTTTTATACAACCAGATCTTGTGAAAACTCTGTCACTATACAGTACCAGCGGCAGACGGTGGCAAACAATTCATGAGAACTCTGCCTCCATGTTGCACTCACCTCCCCTAGGTGTTCCCTGACACTGGGGTTACAATTCAACATGAGATTTGGTCAGGGACACAGAGGCAAATCATATCAACAACCATTTGAAAAGTCATATGCAATGGGAGAGGGAAATCATGGGAAATAATA
>NW_012102143.1:5869759-5886871 GCF_000951045.1 Mandrillus leucophaeus | reverse complement strand
AAAAGGAATTCTTTTCAGCAATGAAATCTGCTGACATCAAGATAAATACGTATATACATGCATATGTATATACACACACACACACACGCACACATATATATATATATATATATATATTTAATATGAAGTCTGCTTCAAACCCAAACAATAGACAGATGGATTTATGCATACCTGAAAATGAGCACTATATCTCTATTAAATAGGTAATATTGAAAAATACCCAGTGGCATAGAACAATGTTCTGAAATGAAAATAACAGGCGAAAAACAGTAAATACAAAGTAAAATGTCATGTTTCATAAAACTTCTTACCAGTGGTTCTCTCTGTGTGATGGGATTACAGATGATTTTTGTATTTTACTATTTTCTTAAAAAAAGGAATACATGTTGTTTTGTACCTTTAAGAGATTTTTTAAGAGCACCATGGCATGGGTCTGGCTCTCCTCGTATGTCAGGGTGCCTGCCTCTCATCCGTGGGGTCACAGGTCGGCACGCTGGGGGAGTGGAGAGTCTGTGCCCCTTCCCTACGCCGCTGCCTCCGCTGCGATGAAGTTTACCAGGGAGCCCCCAGCCACTGGGGACTGGGGTCTTATTGTCCCTCTGCTCCTCCTCTAGGCAGAAATGTGAGCGCCCCAGAATTGACATCTCCTGGGGATGGGATTGAGGTGGGGGAGGCGGGGTATGCCAGCCTACCTGAGCTCACAGCCCTTGCCGACTCCTCTGGGTAGGGGCTGAGCTGGGCTTCATGTTACCCACCTTGGGGTCAACCAGTGCTGCCCCCAGCATGGTTTGCAGCAGTCACCTCCTGCTTGCCAAATCTCCAATAGCCCCCTCCCTCTGCAGGCTGCCCAGCCCCCAGAAAACACGCTGGGCAGGTTCTCCCAGGTTGTGCTCCAGGCTGAGCACAGATGCATGTGACGTCCCCACTGCCAGCACTGTTAAATTAAGCCATGTCCAAGGACCCACAACACCCCAACACCTAGGTATTAAGCAGATTCATTGGAATGCAAGTCCAGTGAATGCATTCCCGTCCTGTCACATGGCTCCGTGAGGTTCTATAAACAAAGACCCTAATATGTTAACTACTCTTTTGGGTTATAATGTAATCTCCCTGCCAGTGGTCTGGATTTTTAAAAAATGGATTATTTCATCTCTCAGGTTTTTGGCCCCTGTCTTTTCTGACCATAGGGGAAAAAGTCTGGCAGAAGCAAGCCTTGGCTGGCCATGTGCACCTCATTCCATGCCATTCCAACTGTCACTGTGCTCCCAGGCTCACATAGTAAGAACCAGCTTTCCCGCTTCATGATTTTGCAGCTTAATGGGATGGATATGGTATGGCTTAATTAGAGGCCTAGTCTCATTTAGACAGTCTTTTGTGCGCCCTACATATTCCAGCCGCTATCATTATTACTGGAAATGTGAAAGTGGACATTGGCAATGGGTTGGCCTCCACAAAAAGCCGTGAGAATCGAACTGTACAAACCAAGCTAGGAACACCTAGCCAAGTTTATTCTAAAGCATTAGCTCATATTGTTAGACAGCTGTCTTTTGGCTAAAACTGGGGGAAACATCAATTAAATTCCTATTTTAGGGGTCAGAGTTATAGATTATTAATGAAAGCACTGAGTTGTACTTACTGTATCTGTCACCAGAAAGAGAATAATTTAGCTTCTAGATAGGCACAATCGCAGACATACACAGAGGCTGGAAGACGGTGCACCCGTTGAGATACATGTCTCATCCGGTCCGCCACATGCAGCCGGAACCAGGCCAATGCCTGGGTGTCCCTTCTGTCCTGTCCTCCTCCCTCTTCTCTCTTGTCCCCACATTCCTTCCAGAGTTTCCCATACATGCATCACTCTCAGGCTCCCTTCCATTGGGGGCCAGAGGTTCTCACAGAGCACAGAGAAGGAGACCATTGGCCCCTGGGACCATCAGGGCAATGATCTAGAAGTCAAGCAAATGTTCTATCCCTTCAGGGTCTTCAAGGCGAGTCACTTGGGGTGAACCAAACATTTCTCATGCACACAATGGCTCTCTCATAATCATGACGTTGCATTCTGTTTGCAAAGTCTGCCTTTCTTTGCTCAGTGTTACTGAAGATCCTCTTCCTACCAGGGATGAGAGAGTGAAGGGAACAAAAGGTTGGCTGAGAGAACAAGTCCATTCGTCCACCTCATACTCCCACTGTGATTGCACGTGCCGCCCTCATCTCTATCCTCACTTTTTTCCCAGTCAACTTGTACCCAACTGTTCTAGGGAGATTACAAGGGAAGAAGGCTGAGGTAGAGAGCGGGGCCTCTATACATTTAAGCTCATAGAGATACAGAGCATATGAAGATATGGGAATTCAGAGAAGTTTCATCCAACAGAAATATAATGTAAGTCACATAGTAACTTTGAGTTTTCCAGTAGCTGTATTAAAAACAGAAAATATAAAACAGGCAAAATTAATTTTAATACTATAACTTATTTAACCCAATATATCCAAAATGCTATTTCGTCATGTAACCAATTACATGATGAGCTTATTAATGAGATATTTTATAGTTTTCCTACCAAATCTTTAAAATCTAGTATATATTTTCTACTTACTTTACATCTCAAGGCAGATGCTAAATTTTCATTAGAACTACTTGATCTGTATTTAAATTTCATAAGATCTGCAGTTAAAAACTTAAATTCACACGCCCAAGTGTCCCCAAAGATACTTCAAAGTTTTCCAATAACTGAATCAAGTCCCAGTTTTAATTTACAATTAATTAAAGTAAAATTAAAATTAAAAATTTAGTTTTTCAGTTGCCCCAGTCACACTTTAAATACTCAGTAGTCACGGGTGGCTAGTGGCAGCCACGTTGAGCATGTGGATTCAGAATCTATGTGTATTTTGTTTCCAAGGATTGTAAAGTAACAGCAGCAGCAGCAGCACTTGAATATGATACAAACAAATAGGAAGCCTCAGGAAGACGCTTCACAGAACTGTCAGCCTGTGGAGTTGTTTCCCCACGAGAGTTTGGAGTTAGAAAGAGGTATCCAAATCTGGGAGGTTCAATTCCTAAAGTTCTTTGTCCCAGAACTGCTACCTTAAATTGCGATCCCACAACAAGCTCAGCATGCAGCTTTCCCACTCATTGCTCCGTCAGCTCCTAACTCACTTTACTGAAGACTTACCTCACTTTAGATTGCATGACCTCTGAGGGCAGCAGCCATTTTTAACCTCTGATGCTGTGGGTAACTAGCCCATATTGCTTTCGGGTCACTAAACTTCTTGCACAATTTGAATTTTTATATGAAAATTGGGGTAGACAAGAAAGCTTTCTGGCAGAGCAGATACCTCTCTTGGAGTTAACCGTGCCTGCTCTTTCTTGTTCATTGAACATGTATGTGTTTGTAACTGAAAACCAAGAGGTAGCAGAAGTACCTCTTTCATGCAGAAATAGTTCACTCCTGAATACTGATACAACAGTTTTCCCGTCAGTCCTGCCTCAGTTGCTGTCAAAACAAATCAGTCCTCAATAACTGTTATAAGTGTGTTCAAAGCCCTCTTGGCTTTAAGCTGTTGGTTATGGTTGGTAGAGAGAGGGTTGAAAATTGAGGTGCTACAACTGCTCCCCAGTGAGAGGTATACCATCTGCTCAGGTTGGGCAGGCAGTGTGAGTCATTTCCAAGTTACCTTTTCTGCCTCCAGTGTGTGTGAGTGTGACTGTGAGTATATGTGTGTGTGTGTGAGAGTGTGTGTGAGTGTGTGTGTGAGTGTGTGTGTGTGAGTGTGTGTGTGTTTTTCAGGAGGGTACGATATGCCCAAAGAAAGCCCCACGTGCCCGCAGGCCCATTGATAATCCAATACCCCCAAGTTAGCGACTATCTCCCGACAATCTCCTTCCCGAGAGCAGATGACAGCACTCGTCACTGATCCAAACTCCTGAGAATCTCCTGGGATCCAGAGGGTGATGGTTTTTTCTCCAGTTCTTCCTGTTTTTTGTGCCAGTTCCCACCACAGCACAGCAAGGTGATGAGAGACCCCAATAAAAGCTTGTGCTTTCTCATCCTTCAAAAATCATGCCTCAGATTTTTCATTTTGAGGCCAAGCATAATTCTGACTCTAATTGGTTTCAGGCTTCAATCAGTGACATGACTCATAATCAGGATCCTTGAGTGCAAACTCACAATCCCATCCCCTAGCCCCAGGCTTCCTTTTCCAGCATCTGTGGGAATCCTTTTGTCCTTGATCTTTACTGTAAGGTATTTTGAAGACTTTGATGTATTAACTCCTCAGCCATCTCCCTCCCCTAATTTTCATTTTTTTCCTGGAATGAACCTTTAGTCTTTTGCAAAATTCCCTTTCCTTCGTGGGTGTAACCCTCTGGGCCAGGAAGAATTCTGGACCCCTGTTAGCATTTATTGCCATAGGTGCCAGTTACCTCCCCATTTGCTCTCAGATTTTTAAGTAAACACACAGGGTGCTCAGGTCGATTTGAATTTCAGAAAAACAATGGATAAATGTTTGTATAGCTGAATACCAAATATCGCATGAGGAATAGTTATGCTAAAAATTTTTCATTGTTTATCTGATATTCAAACTGGGCATTTGTGTTTGATCTGGCAACCTCACTCTTTGGATTGATCCCTGCCCTCCCCTACTCTGATCACCATCACACGAGATGCCCCCTCTCAGCTCCCTTGCCCTTCAGATCCTGGAAGAATTTGGTTGAGACTCGTGGGCCAGAGGCCGGGAAGAGCCAGGCTGCATCTCCTTTCTGTTCTTCTTGTGGAGTCTCCAGCCACAACTTAGTGTCTCCATGGCTCAGGCCCTGCCTGGATTTTCCTGCCTCTGTTGCCATTTTCACTGGGTGACCTGGATCCCCGGGTGCTGCCAGGATGCTCCTCCCTGTACCCGCCCAGCACTGAGATGGTGGCAGCAGCTGCCCACTGTGCTAGTCTTCCCATTGTCTGCCATCCCCTGTTTAGAGACTCCACTTGCCCAGTACCTGTTTAAGCAATTTCCTGTATTAGATTTCATCTGTTTGAAATGTCGAGTGTGGCTGCTATTTCCCTGAATAACCCTTGATTGAGAATGGCTTTGCTATTTATTTCTCCAGTTCTCAAGAGCCCCCTCATCCTTCTTCCTTCAGTCTGTCAAACACTGTCTTTGCCTGTTTCCTCTCTTGTTTTCTTCTCAGCTGCCTTTGCCTGTAAAGACGGAGCTGTCATAGGCCATACACAAATAAGGTGTTATCAGTATTAAAGTGCCAAAATTTCCTTCTTTATAAGTATCTAAGATGCAAGCCTGGGAAACGATGACACCATCCCTCACCTGCAGTCCCATGTTGTCATCAGAAAAGTTTAGTCACGGTTCTTGAGGAGAAAAGGAAGGGTTGTGACGGGAGGGAATCCACCTGGCTCTGTTTTCACCATGGAGTGTGCATCCCATCAGCTTGTGTGAAACAGAAGAAAGGCTGCGCTGTCCTGCCGCAGAGCAACGAGGGGGGCTAACGCTCAGTCTTTGTCTCCTGTTCCTTTCCAGCGAGGCATCCACATATCTGCTCCTCACCAATCCACAGCTATAAAATGAAACCACATTTTCAGTTAATAATGAGATGTTAATGTCATGAGAGATGCCTAATAATTTAATTGCCCAAAAAAGCCCTTCTCAAATTATTTCCAAGTAACATTGACAAGTATCAGAGACAGCTGCCCCGTGTGTTCAGGAGTGGGCCCCGCGATCATCCAGCGAGTCTCCTGGTCATGCCATTCTGCTGCCTCTGCTTCCGTGACTCTCCCGAGGACACGGCTCCACAAGGCCCAGCTGGGATCTGCCTTGGGTGCACGGCGTCCTCCATGGCCCGCTTTGACTGTGGAATACACTTGCCCTTAATTCTTCAACGCATAGCAGTGATCACCCCGTAGCTTCAAAATTGTATGGAAATTTGTGAGTTAATGGAAGGGAAAAATATTACAAGAAATGCATATGTTACCTTCAGAGCCCGCCGGCTGAAGCCTTCCTCTCCCTGTTCCGCATGGCAGGAGCCTGTGGACTCCATTGGTGAATTTTCAGAACATCTGTTTACTTTTGAGTCCAAACCAGACTGGCAAAGGCTCCCACAAACAAATTATGCAATTCTTTGCTTTTTGTCCCTAGATTGGCCTCTTCCTGTCACTTGTGACACTGGGACCACTGACTCTTGTCAAGAGAAACATGACATTTCTCACAGGGGTGTAGACTAGCCCCCCAAGGTAATCATGCGATAGCCCTAACAGCAATTCATGCACTGGGGTGTTTGTGAATTAACATTAAATAATATTACAAAATGGACAGCAGGGGAATTCCGTGCCTTCTTATATCACCCTGAGAGTGGAGCCTACAAATCCTCCTGAGTCTTTGAGGTTCTCTATTCCTGTTATCCTTGAACAAGAAAATGTGCACGTGTACACACACACACACACACACACATACACACACCACTAATTTCACTGAAAGCACAAGAATGAGCAGTAATAGATATGCACAGGTCAGTCTAAATGAGTATTTATCAAAACAGATTTTTCTATTTTGCAGATGCGAATTTAGAACTCTGCCTACATCTTAAAAAACCTCTCCAATAACCACCCACAACAATTTACCTCCTTAGAATTCTATTATTGGATATTTCCTTCTTAGAAGAAGGTTTTTTTTTTCCTGAGGAAGACACCTCTGTGAGCTGTTTAATTATGCAAATGTGAGCAAGAATGGTGAGCAGGGTGGTAAGCCCAAAAGGCAAATTCAAATATCTATTCTCGGCAGCAGAAGCTGCTAATAACCTAAATAACAGATATTTTAAATTAAGAAATAATTGGGAGACTTAAAAATATATAGTGAGTATTCTTTTAGCCAACCATCAGCTCTAAGTAATGCTAATATACTAACATATTTAGATGTTTGTTTGATGTTTTTATTTTAAATAAGACATTATAGATAAAGTTCAAACCCCATTTTATTATCCCCTGGTCCTCTCTTCCAATTTTCTCTTTCCTGATGCATCACCTCCCCTGTGTTGGCTTAGGTGTTTCTCATACATATGTTTATGTTTCTCTATATAAAACTGGTATACAGGATACCTTTGCATGTTTTGAAATTAAGTAAACTTTTTCAGACAGAATATATTTTTCTTCAAATTGGATTATTTTTACTCAATATTTAATGTCAGATCTCTGTTACTGCATATAATCCTAATAATCTAGTTCATTTATGAAAGTTGCAATATTCTATCAAATGCACTTGCTTTTCCAGACAAAATGAAGTGATGGGGATTTTATTTACCTTCCTCCCCAAAACAATCAAAACACAGGCAAAACATGTGATATAATGTTTTCAAGTCACTGGACATCAAACAATGAAGGGCAGTGAACTCTCTGTGACAGCAAATGAACAATAATGAGGCCTCCAATTGCTCAGCCTGTCTTCCTTGATAGTGTTTCTAGGCTCCTATTCAGAGAAGGGGGAACCCAGGCAGAGCTCAGTGGAGTCCCTGAGTTGAGGAGACAGAACTGAGAGTATAGAGAAATCCAAGAGGCAGGAGGAGCTCACAGGACAGAATGCCAGCAAGGAGAGCGCTGTACAGAAAGAATGATCGGGAGGCAGACAGAGGGTGCGGAGGGTCACCACTGAGGGTTCTGGTGAGTACTCATGATCACATGAAAACCTCCTAACTTTGGGGAAAGAACCACCCAAAAAGACCGGAAGTAACTGGAGCTGATCAGGGCCTGAGAACAGCTCCTGTTTCTATTAGCTGGACTGAAGAGCTTCATGATTCACAGGACATTTGGTTTGAATACACAGACAGGCTTCCCTTAATCAGTGGAGAATAAGTAGAAATAGAGTCAGCATTGCTGTGGTCCTACCTAGAAGATCTTAAAAGCCAGACTCAAAAGGATCAATCTATTTCCAGTAACTTAATTACATCCCAGAATAAAGCTCAATAATATTGAAAGGACTACAGCAACTTTCAGTACTCAATACCAGGCATTCAGGGAAGCAGAAGAATATAACCCTTAATGGAGAGGTCAGTCCATCAAAATTGACCCAGAACTGGCACCAATGTTAAAATTAGCAGACAAGGACATTAAAATATCATTATAATAACTGTATTCCGTATGTTCAAAAAGTTAAATAAAAGCATGGGAGATACAAAAATGACACAAGACAAACTCCTAGAGATGAAAAAAATACAACATATAAGACAAAAAATAAATTACAGGGTTAGCAACATGTTAGACACTGCAGAAGGAAAGCTTGGTAAATTTTAAGATCCAGTAGTAGAAACTATCTAAAATGAAACAAAGAGGGAATAGTACAGAAAAAAAAACTCCAGTATATCAGTAAGCTGTGAAATCATGTCAGCTGGTTTAATATATATGTAATTGGAATCACCAAAGGGAAGGGGGCAGAAAAAACATTTAAATAGATAATGGCCAAAATTTTCCAAATTTGATGAATATTATAAACCCATAGATCCAATAAACTCAGAGAACCTTAAGTAAATTACACCGAAGCACATACTAACCAAATTGGCTAAAACCAATGACTAAGAGAACATCTTAAAAGCAGTCATACAGAAAAAGACAAAAGGAAAAGACAGACAAAATAAAGAGGAGGGAAGATAAGGGTGACAGCAGATTTCTCAGAAGAAACAATGCAAGTGAGAAGCCATTGGAGCTGCATTTTAAAAGTACTGAAAGAAAAAGTTGCCAATCTCGAATCTGTACCCAGTGAAAATATTTTTCAAAAACAAAGGTGAATAAAGACTTTTTTCAGATTTGAAAAGCAATTCCATCAAGTGACTATATTACAATTTGCCCCTCCATTTTTCTCTTGATGGACATTTAGATGGTTTTCGTCATTGTTGTTTGTTGGACAGCACTGAAATGAGCATCATACACACATTACCTTTTGTTCACATGAGAGTTTTTCTAGAATAGGCATCCAAAGGGAGAATTGTTGGGTAACAAGGGATGTGTATCTTCCGTTTTTGCCAAGGTACATACCAAGTGCCTGGAAAGTGTGAGCATTAGTATTATCAGATTAAAATGTTTGCTTTTCTAATGGGCCTGTTTCTGGATATTCTATTCTGTTGCACTGGTCTGTTTGTCTATCATGGGACTAATATTAGGCTGTTTAAATTGTATAGTTTCACAATAGCAATTGCACAAGACCCTCTGAATCAGTTTGCCAGGGCTGCCATTATAAACCCTGTTGTAGTAGGGCTGCCATAAAAAACAGAAATTTCTAAACAGCAGACATTTATTTTCTCACAGTTGTGGAGGCTGGAAGTTCAAGATCGAGGTGTTGGCTGGGTTGGCTTTTTTTCTGAGGGTCATGAAGGTAGGATCTGTTCCAGGCCTCTCTTCTTAGCTTGTAGATGGCCTTCTCCCTGTGTCTTTACATCATCTCCTCTCTGTATGTGTCTGTTTGTGAATTTCTCTTATAATATTCATCAATATTGGATTAGCCCCACCCCATCATGACCACAATTTTAACTTAACTTCTGCAAAGACCCTATCTCCAAATGTAGTTACATTCTGAGGTATTAGGGGTTAGAACTTGAACATAGGAAATTTGAGGGAATGCAATTCAGCCCATGATACCCTCTGTCTTAGGTTTTCATCAAAAGTGAATTTTAGAATCAGTTTCTCAAGTTTCACAAAGAAAAGCCCACCAGGACTGTAAGTGAGAATTGCATTGGATTGATTAGGGGAGAAATGACATATTTGTGACATTGTGCCTTCTCTGTCATAAACATGCAGGTCTGTCGTTTGTTCAGGGATTCTTTTATGTCTTTCAGTAAAGTTTAAATTTTACTCCTAATAGCCGTGTATTAATTTCTTCCCCCTGGCTTAGTACCATCGAAGCTCCATACCTAGGGGGTTCACACAGCCTTTTTGAGAAGCTCTTGCATTCAAACTTCTGGCTCCTGTATAAATTTTTCTATCCTTATTTTTCACAACTCACTGTCTCAAACTCTTCACTTCAACAACACCAAAATTCTTGAGGTTTCTCAAACATACCATGTTAAATCACGTCTCTATGGTTTTTCATGTTCCCTCTGCCATTGATCTATCTATTACCTATTAAAAGATGAGGTACATTAAAGACTCAGCCTAGACAAAACCTCCTCCAGGAATCCAACCTCAGCCAAGACCACCACCCAACCAATAGAGTTAGGTAGCTTTCTTCTCTGCTCTTCTAGCATGTGACTGCAGTGCCACAGCATTTTCTAAATGTCTCTATAATGCTAAAGACATTTAGAAATAGTGTTGTATCTTATTCAAATTTGGATACCATCAAACAGTAGCACAGTGCCTGGAATATAAGAAGTGATTCCAAATATTGCTAGAATAAGTGGATAAAATAAACCAGAATAGCAATTGGTTAATTTTTTCATAAGTGATATTTCCGTGTTAGAGATTGCTAGCTGGAACCTCCTTCTCAGGATTAGTGGACCTGGGAATGAGAGGGATATGGAAGTGGGGAAGTGAACATGGTTTCAGGAAAAATCTCGGTGGAGATGGTGAACACTAAAAACCTGTTTCCACTTCTTAATAGAAAGCAGCTAATGTGTAGCCCCAGTGTTGGTGTCTGCCTTATTTAACATCTCTCATTCTTGGAAAGCCTTGGATAAAGGCCACCGGGTCTATCGACTTCTCCATTGCCTCACAGTTTCTTTCAGACTCAAGAGCAGCCTTCGTAACTGTGGTCACAATCTCTGTTGCTGCATTGCTGAGATTACAAACAGCCTCTGAGCAACGACACCATGGACATTCCCAGGAGGACCCAGGCCGGATTTCTAGACCCTCTCTTTCCCCAAGCCTCAGAGGATTTTCTCTCTGTCCGAATCCTTGGGGGAAGGAGGCACCTCCCTCTTGTCCTCAGGTACTGACTCCACTTAACAAGAAATATGCAGTGAATTCCCAGGCCTTTTTCTCTGAAATTAGTGAGCTGACTGAGGGTTTCAAAACACCCCCAAGAGGCCGCATGGTAAAGGTGACTCTTCAAACATGTTTTAAGTTCCTGGCTTTTGATGGCTTTTATCTCCTCAAAAGTAAGTGAGAGCTTTAGACAGAGCTGTGAGGACTATTCAGTAAGTGTGAGCACATGAGCTGGGGACAGGCTTCTTGCGGAGAGCTTTTCTGTCTCACATCATCCGTGCTGCGGCCTTGCTTCCTCTGCAGGTGGAGGAATTTGGACGGGATGTTGACCTCCAATAATGTCTCCTAGACATTCTTGTGTAAACCAAATGCTCCAGGCGCTCTCCCCTCGAGTTCAATCTTGCAGGACACTGGACCCTGGAGATTTGCCGTGCTTGCTGTTGGGACAGCGATGCTATGGAGACAGGCTCCCTTTGCCCTGTCGTCTGCATAACTGAGGCATCTCCCTTTCTCCCACCTCGAAAGGCTGTGGGACTCAAGTGTAGCACTCAGATGAGAGTCTTCCAGGAGGGGAAAGGATGTTCTAGAAAATGCACCATCTTTGTGGGGAGCATCTGCTCTCCCCTTGCTTCCCCACTCCTGTTGGTAACAGTCTTCCTGTTTTCCTTAGGGAACTACCCTTGGCCTGCCCTTTGCAGCAGGCTGTCTTTATGGACATCCTAATCAATCCCCCTTCTCCTACATAGCTCCTGTCAGGTCATGCTTGAAATGCTCCTCATGCAGGTCCCTTCTGGGGATGCTGAAAGGCTACTCCACCTGTTCCAAAGAACTTCTGCTCGCCCCGCCATATGGGGAGGATTTCCGTCTCTATTTGTGGTTTTCATGAGTCAATGCAAGTATTCTAGGAATGAGTAGCAGCGCCGCCCGTCATTAACTTCTTAGGGTAAACTTCCATGATGCCTCTGTTATCTGACATCCTTGGGGGCGTATTGCTTCACATGAGAAAAACTACGAGATCACTGCACTGAAATTTTCTGAAAAAACCTTGACACATTATAATCTTCTGGGAAACTTTGAAATGGAACATGGTGGAAACAAAGCCCAATCTAGCTTGTTCTTAGGAGTCATGATGGTCCTTCTGCAAATCAGGTCTCTGCTCAGTGTTGTAATGTTATATACCAAAGTTCTTTGGTCCGGGGAGCTTCAGTGGGAATTCTTTTGAATGTTTTCCTTTGCGCTTTTGAAACTTCTTTTACTACCCGGCAGCAATTGGCGTTTCTTGCCCATGTGAGCATTTCCCTTCTTAAAGGCTGTTGCCTGCTGCCAGGTAAGCAAAGATGTCTGAGTCACCCTGAAGGCAGAGGTGGTAACAGTGGCGTGAGGAGAGCCGAGGTGGCTCTAGGAAGTTTGAGAGAAAGGGCAGGGGATCCACAAAACATCATCTCCAGCCAGACTAACCTATTTTCCCAAATATTAGTTCAATAATTGAACACATGAATGACGGAGAACACGGCACAGTTTTCTAAGCGGAAGCAGATCTTCCTGGAGTTCTCAAGTCTCATTAACACAAATTCCCTTTATGCAAGTTATATAAATTGTGTGTGTTTCCTGGGCCTTGGTCGGCTTCTTAACAGCATCATTCAAATAATGAACATTGAAAAAAAGTGTCAAGAAAACTGTGTAAGCATCATATTGTCAGATTTCTTTGGGAAAATGTATTAAACCCAAAAATGTTACTTTGATTATTTCATTGAAAGGGCAGGTTGTTAGGTTTTCAGATTTTTTTCCTATAAAAGTTGGTTCACTTTCATGTTCTTGTAAAGGAACTAAACATATCCCAGGAAAAAGAAAGTGCACAATTGTAGGGTGTCTGATATCAGGGATGCTTATTTGACGTTATTATAAAGTAAACACTGAGTTCTGGCATGCCAGGTGAGGCCAGGCTTCCTTTCCACCCTCCATGTCCTAGTTTATGTCACTCCTGTCTTTTCTAAGAAACCGATACCCATTATCTCCCTCCCTGCCATTCAAGTTGCTTTTCTTTGATATCAAAGATTCCTCTGTGATTTCCTCTCTTGGCTCTGCTGCTGACAGTGGAGAGTATGGACTCAGCAGCGGGGAAATCTGAAGTCATTAAATATTATAAATTCCCCCTTTGGATGTACGCAGTGATTTTTTGGCAAGTACTGCATTTCCCGTGCCTTTGTAAATGAAAGGGAAATTAAAAAATAAATGACAAATGTCAAAGTAATTAGGTCATCCAATCACAATCCAAATGTTTACATTTGCATGATTACGGCAGCAACATGGGAGCATCCAGGTGATGCTTTGAAGTACAGTTGAATAAATGATATGTCATGGTAAAAGTAAATATTTTAAATCACTATTACGTTATCAGATTAATCACCCTACAACTGCGCGAGATAAACGGAGACGGAAGCATGTAATGTGCATTCATTTGGAATATCTCCAGCAAACTCCACAGTGTTCCATTGGACAGTTGATGAGGCACTCTAGGTTTTGATGAGAATGTACCATCTGTTGCTACATGACCTAAATCCTCTATTGGGGTCAGTCCTCACTGAGCATTAGTGTAGTGACTTAATCATCTGTACAGTCTGCACTGTCCAGGCATTCTTGTATAGACCATATCACAAAGTGGTTCTTTCATTGAAAAAGTAGAAATAAAGACAATAATTAAAATAAATTTCAACTGTACTGTACATGGCCATGTATATGGAGTGATTTTATGAACAAGTAACTTCAAATTGAGATGACTGATCATCCATGCAGATAGACTGAGTGGGGTTCTTCCTTGGACCACTGGCAATGCCTTCAGCCTAGCGTGGATCAGACACTGGGAATTCCAACTCTTGTTTCAGTTTTATCATCATCGCCAGCTTAACATGGACAATGGGCTATTTCACAGTATTTCATATACATTATCTCATTGATTTCTTAACCCAGGTTAGGACTCTTTGTGTTACATTCTTCAATGCCATCTCTATTCCTGGGACTCTTCCCACTTTGTAATTATATATGCACTTTTGAAATTAGTTAATTTATGTCTCTTTTCCCCTAGCAGGTGGGAAGCTCCATGCGGGCAGAAATTTGTCTGCATTACAATTAGCATCTGATCATGAGTAGGATCCATGCATGCCCAGGTATTCTGCAGTTCTTTAATTGGAAAATGAGAAATAAGGACATTGATTGAAAGCAACTACACTGCATATGGATAACAGTGTATATACAGAGATTTACTAAACAAGTAACTTAGAGATGATTTCTGAGACATGCATATGGCATGGACTGGGGTTCTTGCTTGGAACTAGGACCCAAGCACAGTTCCTGGTACCCCATAAAAGGCATTCAATAAATGTCTGTGAGTGAGTGAATGTCAACATTCACAGTAACACAGTGAGTTAGGAGATAGTATTCCAAATGTGTGTAAAAGGAAACTGAGGCCTAAACAAGATAGGCTCTGTGTTCAGTAATGAAGCTGGAACCAAAACTAGGTCTGCAGGGCTGCAGAGTTCTGTGTGGTTGACCGCCACACTGACTGCCTTTGGCATCCTCCTCTCCTATGACCACATTCTCTTCCTGTTGGGTCCAGAGTCATCACTGCTCATTGCGGGAACTCATCGCCATTCAGCTTACATTAAATCAGTATTTCTCATGTGCAGCCATAGCCCATGGGTGCTAGTTGGGAGGATTTTACATGACAGATGGATGAATATTTTTTATTTTTTAGTTATATATTTAATTTGAATTTGAAAAATATAAATGGAGCATTAAATCAATTTTTTCCCATGGATATTACTGCCTAGGATGGGAAAAAGTATTTAAATTTTCAAATGAGTCAACTTACAGAAAAACATTAAGTGATTAATATGATAGAGGAGACACATGGACAAGGCACACCTCATAAATTGTGGGAATGTTATGTAAGTTTCACCCGAAGTGGAAAACATTCTCTTTGATCGATTTCTCCCTCTTGTAAAATTTCGTCTCACCTGCTTAAGACAATGTTGACAGTCTTCTGATGGCAAAGGAGGGACACTCCTTTTTGAGAAGGAAAACCATTTCACTGCCTTACCTATCTGACAATAGGAAGGCTTATTTTTCTGTCCCATGGAGAAATCCTAAACTTTCCAGGGGAAGAGTTTGCTTTGAGAGGTTCTATTTGCAAACCAGTCCCAAAGACAAAGCAGCTCTCTGCTCGCTATCTTTCCTTCTTTCTTTGCAAAAAGTTCTTGCTGCCCTAGAGTGGGAGGATGAAAGGGAATGTCTCCTCCTGGAGTTGGAATGGGCTGTTGCTGCTTTGTAGCAGAGATGAGGGCCAGGTCTGGGACAAGACTGGATTCATCAGTGGTTTAAGAGCCAACAACCTTGTCTTAGGTATACTTAACTCTTGCCCCACAAAATACATGCAAAGCTTGTATCTTAGTGTTTAAAAATGCTAATTGAATGAGAAATGAATGAATAGTTCTTCTGTTTTTCCCTCAAAGTAGCATGCTTTTAGAGTGATAATATATTCTTTAATAATTGGAGAACAGAGCTGACCTTCATGTCCAGATAGTACGAGTATGTGTCTTTATACTTTCACACTGGAATATGAAATTTGGGAAATCAAGAGACGTACAATTGTTTCTCATACGTTAAGCAGGTGCTCAGGAAGTACGTATGGGCTTTTGTCCTGGGTTGAATAGTGTCCCCCGCAAAGTTCACGTCCACATGGAACCCGTGAATGTGACTGCTGTGGTTTGAATGCTTCTGTCGAAACTTAATCCCCAATGTAACAATACAAAGAAATAGGGTCTTTAGGAGGTAAAGGGAAGTAGATGCCTGTATAAAAGCGCTTGACTGAGGGAGCTCACCCCTTTTTGCCCTTCCTGCCCCTTCCCCTGTGTGAGGACACGAGGCTGCATTATCTGTGAGGAATGGACTCTCACCACACACTGGACCTGCCGGCATCTTCACCTTGGACTTTCCAGCAAAGACTAGAAGAAATAAATTTCTGTTTTTCATACATTGCCCAGTCTCCGATAATTTTTAGAGCAGCACAAACAGACTAACACAATGACCTTAGTTGGAAATAGGGTCATTGCAGATGTGATCAAGTTAAAGACACACACAGGGAAGCCACCCTGTGAAGATGGGGGCGGAGACTGAAGTGACCTCTCCACCAGCCAGGCAACACCAGGGACTGTCAAATGACTGGACTGTGTCGCTGAAAAAATTAATTCTGTGCAAATTTCGCATCCACCGGCAAGTTCTCCATGAGAATTTTGCATTATGTTTTCCATTTTGATGATTACTGAAAAAAATGATCATAGGCCTTCTTGGAATTATCAGGACAACGACTTTTGTCACGTTATTTCAAGGTCACACTTACATTTGCCTCCACTTCAGTGCCCTGTGGTTTCAAAAAATGTACCAGGTCCTAACAGCAGCATCCTTCCCCGTTTCTCATTGTGTCAAGTTGAATTCTTTAACCAGCTGTGAGGGCAACATTTCTCCTGGATCATTTGGTAGAACGTTTTTATAGACTAAGACTTCACTGTCTTAAGTTACTTAGTGAGCGAAGACTTTGATCTGACAGAATTTAAAAGACCTAGTATTGCAAACGGATGCTTTCTTTAATTGTCCTGGATTAATAGCAGCAGAGGCATACTTAATGTTAAGGTGATACCGCCGCATCAACAAGGCCAAATGAAGTCATGTTTTACTTAAGCAATAAAGGTAGCAGAGGTTAGACAGAAAAGCATGCTGGGTGAACTGAGACCTCCCCTCACACTGGCGGTGGAGCCAAGAGGACCTGGGCCTCCGCTGTCAGCCCAACACGCTCCCCTCCCAGGGATGCGTCTGCCGGGTCCTAACCTCGTATACTTCATCAGAGGCAATTGCAACAGTCAGTTTGCAGTCAATGTAGCAGGAGATGGCCCACAAGGACGTTTTCATTCAATGACATATTTTTATTTTTCATGATTGCATTTTGGAATATATTTTAAAATGATTGGCCTGTCAACAGAGTGTATTGGCAGTTAAACATAACCAGGAGAATATGTAAAAAATAAAAAGCGTAAATTATGACAATGATAATATTGGTGATGCAAACAGTGGTCCACCAAGCTGAACATAAAAACACATTCCAGGCAGTGACAAGTCAACAGAAAGCCACCAACACATCATTTTCTAATCAACTCAGAAC
>NW_012102143.1:5867485-5869709 GCF_000951045.1 Mandrillus leucophaeus | reverse complement strand
TGTGAGGACACGAGGCTGCATTATCTGTGAGGAATGGACTCTCACCACACACTGGACCTGCCGGCATCTTCACCTTGGACTTTCCAGCAAAGACTAGAAGAAATAAATTTCTGTTTTTCATACATTGCCCAGTCTCCGATAATTTTTAGAGCAGCACAAACAGACTAACACAATGACCTTAGTTGGAAATAGGGTCATTGCAGATGTGATCAAGTTAAAGACACACACAGGGAAGCCACCCTGTGAAGATGGGGGCGGAGACTGAAGTGACCTCTCCACCAGCCAGGCAACACCAGGGACTGTCAAATGACTGGACTGTGTCGCTGAAAAAATTAATTCTGTGCAAATTTCGCATCCACCGGCAAGTTCTCCATGAGAATTTTGCATTATGTTTTCCATTTTGATGATTACTGAAAAAAATGATCATAGGCCTTCTTGGAATTATCAGGACAACGACTTTTGTCACGTTATTTCAAGGTCACACTTACATTTGCCTCCACTTCAGTGCCCTGTGGTTTCAAAAAATGTACCAGGTCCTAACAGCAGCATCCTTCCCCGTTTCTCATTGTGTCAAGTTGAATTCTTTAACCAGCTGTGAGGGCAACATTTCTCCTGGATCATTTGGTAGAACGTTTTTATAGACTAAGACTTCACTGTCTTAAGTTACTTAGTGAGCGAAGACTTTGATCTGACAGAATTTAAAAGACCTAGTATTGCAAACGGATGCTTTCTTTAATTGTCCTGGATTAATAGCAGCAGAGGCATACTTAATGTTAAGGTGATACCTCCGCATCAACAAGGCCAAATGAAGTCATGTTTTACCTAAGCAATAAAGGTAGCAGAGGTTAGACAGAAAAGCATGCTGGGTGAACTGAGACCTCCTCTCACACTGGCGGTGGAGCCAAGAGGACCTGGGCCTCCGCTGTCAGCCCAACACGCTCCCCTCCCAGGGATGCGTCTGCCGGGTCCTAACCTCATATACTTCATCAGAGGCAATTGCAACAGTCAGTTTGCAGTCAATGTAGCAGGAGATGGCCCACAAGGACGTTTTCATTCAATGACATATTTTTATTTTTCATGATTGCATTTTGGAATATATTTTAAAATGATTGGCCTGTCAACAGAGTGTATTGGCAGTTAAACATAACCAGGAGAATATGTAAAAAATAAAAAGCGTAAATTATGACAATGATAATATTGGTGATGCAAACAGTGGTCCACCAAGCTGAACATAAAAACACATTCCAGGCAGTGACAAGTCAACAGAAAGCCACCAACACATCATTTTCTAATCAACTCAGAACTAGCAATTTTGTTTTAGCCAAATAATGCAATCTGTCATATCAAATGAGTATCGTTGATTTAAATTCTATTAGTTTTTAAGTTAGGGCCTTTCTTTTGTTCCCCCTGTAAATGCACATTGCTAGTGAATACGGGTTTTATAGCTAGTTTTATATTTGTACATATTTAAGTAACATTATGATGAAAGAATTTGTCGACCATGGGAATTCATGAGAATCATTTTCCTTTCAAAGGAAATCACTCAAGGTGGAGTAGTGTAGCCTTAATAGCATTGTAGCCTTTTCTGTGTTTTATTTTCATGTTTTGAAAAACCACATTTTCACGTCTGTATGTCATTCTAAAGGTGTCCATTGTGAAAAGTAATTGTCACATACGGAGAAATCGCTCATAACTCCACTACCCACACCATTTTAACACCTCTTTTTTAGGGGATGTCTATAAATATTTAATTTAATTATGCAAAAACGATGTGAAACTCTAAACCTTCTTTTACCATCTGCTCTTAACACTTAGTTGATATCCATGCCAATCATAGGGTGTTAAAATGAGAATTTTCTGTCTCAGAGTTTTAGGTGAGAACAACACAACTAAGCCGAGAACACATTTCCTAAGGTAGAGGAGAGAACAGATCACTGGAGTGACATGATGTGACATGAAGTGTCTTTTCCCAGCATTATCCTGAGCCGGAACCTGTGTGATCTGAGGCCAGGTCAGGGGGCAAAGAGGGTGAGCTGGCTCCTTGAGGGAGAGTTGTTGGCCTGCTGTCTGCCCTGCTCTCCTGCCTGGGACAGAGGGGATGCTTCCTGCACACCTGGAGCCAGATGAGTGAGGCTTCCATGGGGCCTGCCCGGAAACTTGACCCCCTCCTCCAGAATCCGGGGTGAAACTTGACCCCCTCCTTCAGAATCCGGGGTGCAGGAGG
>NW_012102143.1:5860252-5866525 GCF_000951045.1 Mandrillus leucophaeus | reverse complement strand
AAAAAAAAAAAAAATTTTTTTTGAGAAAGCAGTCACCTGAGAAGGCTCTTTTCCTTCTCTGATCAGTTTCTTAAGAAGAAATTCTCTTGGGCTCTGGCCACAGGGGGATTCCTATTAATGAACACAATTCCTATTAATGAACATTAATGTATCTAAACAATTTTACTTAAAAAATTTAAAAACATAACCTTACCACTGTCAGAGGCATATAAGAAAATTTCAACTTGTTGCTACTTCTAAATGCCCCTTGCCTTCTCATTTTTCTATGAACCTTTGTCTATTGCAAGGGCTGTTCTTTTTTTTTCTTATTTCCTGGAAATAGAGAAAGAAAAGTGTCTAGCTGCAAAATACAAAAATGCAGGTTGTTGTTTACCTAATGTTAGTATTCTTCGGATGGATTAATAAGGGGAGCAGTTTTGGAACCTGGCTTGCATAATTTTTCACCTGTTTAAACATTGCGGCTTTGGGAGCTTGGCTCTGCTTGGTGCTGAGTCAGCCAGCATCCTAGGGGTTGATGGGGTGGAGTCCCCGATTCTTTGACACAGGCGAAATTATGTATTTGGAGGTGTTGACATACCATCAGGCAAATGCTTTAAACCTTATCAGTAATTTTTAAAGACATGATTTAAAATGGGGGTATAAATAGCATCCAGCACCCGTAAGGCGACAAAGTATTCCATGAAGCAAGTTCTTACTTCTTGCAGGTCTGCTGTTTTGTTCTGCTTTGTCTTTTCCATTAACTAAAAATCAAGGTAGTCTCTGGAGCTCAGAATTGAGTGAAAGGTTGGAATTTAGAAGGTCAGACGCCCTGGGGTGGATAAGTCTGGCCTTTCTGGGTTTGGGAGATGATTCTCTGAATTCTTGCTTAGAACTCTGCTCTCAGATTTCACAAGGGCCTTACGAAGGGGAGATCCATGGGGCTGCCACCAGGAGGAGGGGGCTCTGGGCCTAGGTGAACCCCCTCAAATGGGTGCCCACGAGGCTGCAAAAATCAGCTTTGCAACTTCAAGAAACCTTTGCTAGCACTGACGGACAAAGTGAGGAGGTCGTGTCAGACTTGTTTGCTTTCCAAGAGTGTACAAAGTCAGTTCCACGTGGTCGAAAGGGGAAACTCGTACATGTACAGTGCAGTGACTGGGTTTGAATTCAGACCCACAGAAGTCTAAATCCTGGCTTCATTGCTCTCACTATGTGACTCTGGACCGTCAGTTCCTTTATCTGTGGAATGGGAATAGCAACCCCCCTAGGGCTGTCCTACACATCAAATGCAGTGCAGCTGCTAGAACGAAGCACGCCTTTCGCTGTGACAAGCAGCTGCTGAGAGTCATTGCTGCGCACACTAGCTGAAATAAAGAACAGGGTCAAACCCAGCAGGGGACACCACAACTGTTGTGGAATCATTCTAGGCCCTGGCACAGGATGTAGGTTTGTTTTGTTTTGTTTTGAGATGGAGTCTCACTCTGTCGCCTATTCCGACAGTAGCATTGCATTCTATTGGAACGCAGTGGCATAGTCTCAGCTCACTGCAACCTCTGACTTCTGGGTTCAAGCAATTCTCCTGCCTCAGCCTCCCAAGTAGCTGGGATCACAGGCATGCACCACCACATCTGGCTAATTTTTGTATTTTTAGTAGAGATGGGGTTTCACCATGTTGGTCAGGCTGGTGTTGAACCCCTTACCTCAGGTGGTCCACCCACCTCGGCCTCCCAAAGCGCTGGGATTACAGGTGTGAACCCCTGCACCCGGCCAGGATGTAGGTTTTTTTGATAAATGCTATACTGTGAAATCGTTTAACATATTGGATTTGGAAGAGAAATGATTCATACAGTAAAATGGATCTAAAATATCTTTTATGAAAAAAAAAGCTAAGGAATGCAAAGTCTGCTTCACTTTTTCCTGGAGGGGACTGGTATTTAGCGTTTTGTTGTAAATTAATGATTCTGTTAAGATAAATGTCCACACTGTATGTCACATTTCCAATCATCGATAGCTAGTGACAGAGGCTTTGGTGTAAAAAGTACCTTCCATAGGGTGGAGGAAAAAAGGCATAATGATGTTAAATAAAACTGAAAAAAGAAAAAAAAAGAACATTCTAAGGAAACAATGAGGAAAAATAATGTTAAGGGATAAAAAGGCTTGTATGGAGGATAAAATACAATTACATAAGTAAACCTTATCCAAGTATCTTAAAGGCCATGGTCTCAGAATCTCATTACTCAAAAAAGGGCATTACTAAAAAATTATTGACAGAAATATCTTAGCAAACCAGTGCAGTTAAAGAAAAAACCAATTTACTGTATACTGAACACATCCAAACTGTAAATGAGCCATTACTTAGAGTTTGGATTGAACTCAAGATCATTAGGCTTAAATGACCTTGGCAAACTTATAAAAATTACCGTCAACTTTGAACAATTATTAGATGCCTAATTGCACAAGGCGGTGGATTCCTGATTTAAATAGATCTAATTAGGAAACATGCAAAGAGGAGCCACTCATGTGGAACGTGAGACCCTCCCCAGGGTGGAGACCCTGGCACCTTGCAGAAAGAGCCGTGGGGGCAGTAGGGCAGGGCGGAAGCATCAGGAAAAGTTGGTAACAAGTTCGGAGGGCCAGCTAGGAAGCTGGCTGTGGGTGTCTCTGGAGTCTGTCTCCTTTTGCTTATTCTAAATTATTTTGGAATTCTGGGCTTTCCTCTCTTTATGTTTTGTTTATTTATTTAAAAGAACAAAGGGAAAACAGAGCTAGCGATGTCAAGCAGAAGTCCATTCTTTCTCCGGATGACAAATTGCCTTCACTTTCCTCCTCTCCTAGCAACATAACCCCATGACCGTTTCTTTTTGATTTCCTTAGGAAAACAATCTTTTACTTTTTATATTTCAGGGTTTTTTTTTTCAAGACAGAGTCTTGCTGTGTCATCCAGGCTGGAGTGTAATGGTGCCATCTCGGCTCACTGCAGCCTCCGCTTCCCAGGTACAAGTGATTCCCGTGCCTCAGCCTCCTGAGTGGCTGGGATTACAGGCACCTGCCACCACGCCCAGCTAGTTTTTGTAGTTTTAGTAGAATTGGGGTTTCACCAGGTTGCCCAGGCTGGTCTCAAACTCCACCAGTGATCCAACAGTCTTGGCCTCCCAGAATACTGGGATTATAGGCGTGAGCCACCATGCCTGTCCAGAAACAATCTTTAGCTTGCTAGAATTTAGTTCTGTTTTAGACCCTGTATGAAGCCCCTCTTGTGATAATCCTAATGTTCTCTTTATGTCTTTCTCATTAAACAGGCATATCCTATGCTTTGGCTTGAATGTTTGTCGCCTCCCAAACTTACATTTGAAAATATTAATTGAAAACAAGCTTGTAGATCATGCTGGTCCCCTCAACCATCCTTTGGCATTGGGAGTACTGACAATATCATTCCCATTTCCTCCACCCCCAGCACAACAGGCATAATGGCAGTGATCAAAAGCTGGCTCAAGGCCACTGGACTAGTGTGTTAGGGTGAGGACTTGGGTGGGGCCAGGTCCCTGGATTCTACCACCTGTGCGTCTTCTCCTCTGACCCATCCCATCTTCTCCAGGACACCAAGGGATTTGTGTTGTTGCTTTAATTGCTTAAAAAAACCCTGGACGGCTGCAACATGTATAGGCCCCCATTAGTTCATTCTTAAAACAAAAATAGCCTTTAGAATTAATTGCAATATAGTTCGCCTTTTAATCACTCACAAAATAAATGCACTTTGATGCAAGTAAAGCAATTTATTTATGCATCATTGAAAATTTAGATTAGAGCAGTGGATTTCAAACTTCGTGAGCAGCAGAACTTTTGTACACACCTAAATACATGGATAAAGGAATAAACAAATTAGATAGACAGATAAAAATGGCCTGTATTGAGAAAAGGGGAGGGGCTGGGTCCATACTTCTACCCACCTGTTTGGTTCTCCACTCTCCCGCCCTGGTAGAGAAGCCACTGGCCTCACTGTAGCTGGGTTTTCCCACCAGGGTTATATAAGGCTGAAACCAAGCTCGACAGTTGCAGCAATGCACACATGGTGAAATGGTGGGGTCTGACACACACACGCACATGCACACAGACGCACGCATACGTGCACACACGCACACATCTTGATATTTATAGGTCTTGAATATCAAAGGTTGCTATGAATTTAGCAATGGTCTTAAATGAGTTGCTATAAAATGTCAGTGCCAATTCCTTTTCAGCTGTGTTCAATCTTGTCCTACTTGTATAGAGAGCCAAAATTAGGCACTAAAATCACTTCCATGCATTTTCCCTCTTCCTGCCTGTGTTTGGAATTCCCACGTATGTCATCTCTGTGCCTTCTAGAACTAAGACCCCCATGTGGAGTACTTGACCGTCCACCCATTTGAGGGTAGCTTTATTCAGAGGCCAACCCAGAGAGTTAGAGGACAGTTAAAGAAGCCCCCCAGTGTGACTACAATGCCTGCAGAAGTCGTTTCTCCTGCAACCCTTATGGTTTAATTAAAAGAGAGCAGTAAAGTTGCCAGTGCAGCATTAGGAACACAGTATAAAGGCAATGCAGAGAGTGAACTTATTGTATTGTTGCTGGGTTTTTGGAAGAGGTTGAAGCTAAACATGAAGTGAGTTTCACATCAGGGAGGGAACTTGACAAAAGAAAATTCCTAGTTAATTGCTTGCTATTTGCACTCTCTCTTAATGTCTTGCAACTGAGCTTTTGTTTCGTATGTCTTTGTGAACTTCTGATGATAAATATCTCCATTAGAATATATTGTATTCTCCTAAAGACTCCAAATTATGGAGAAGTTGTTCTAAATCTTATACAGCCCACAGATCCCTTTGAGGTTAGCCATTTGGGAGCCTTCTGCATGATAATAGGTGCAGTTGGATTGAAAAATACCTACTGTCAAAAGTGTATGTGAGGTCATAACTTGTTGATCTCAAAGTCCTGTGAGGACACATTTACATGACAGTCAAGCCTTGGTGCACAAGACTGTTAGTATGCAGGACGTACTTGGTGCCTGCAATGACTGTGAGACTCCTTGAAGAAGGATGCAGCTGGGAGTGTCCCCTGGGGGTCTGCTGCAGACAAATCAGGAACCATTGCTCCGGGAAACAGAAATTCTAGAATGTCTGGTTTCAGAGTTAATTTTCCATTAAGAGAGAGAATTTAATCTTCTGATGTTACCATACCCCATTATTCATCATCATAACAATATGATGATGAATAATATATTCAATATATACTCTTACCAAAGAGTAAATATCACTGCAAATCTCTTCCATTAGATAGACATGATACAGTTAAAATATGTTACTGTTAAAAATGGCAATTACACAGTAGGTAGGCCAGATGGGAAGCTTGGAAAAGCTGATGCATGTTAAGCCTACAGCAGTTTACTGAGAACAAAACATGTACATCATTATTCTAGAAGTGGACATAATTTTGTTTCTTGCTTTGAACTTCCATAGGAGCTGTAGCTGGGATGTTGACTCCGGCTTCTATGAAGTGTTTTGGAGAAAAGTTAACCACGTCGGAACAGGGTGCCTGTTTCTAATGATCTGAAGCAATTTTGGTACAGAGCTTAAAAAAGAGGGGGAGTAGGCAACCAAAACCTCCACTGGGCTTTGTCAGGAGCCTCATCAGCCATGTATGGTTGGCATCCACAGACAGAACCTCAATACAGGCACCCCGGGGGCCAACTGAGGGGGGCTCCTTCTGCTCTAGATGTGCAGCTGGGGAGGACGCTTGTGTTCATTCATTCCATTCACTCCGCAGTCATCTGGGGATACAGCAGTGAACACATCCAACTTCCTGCCCTCATGCCACCTAAGTTCTCGTGATGTGGGGAGGGGGTGCGGACATACAGCAAGCAAACAAACCAGTTAGTGTAGATTCCACATCGTGCTGTGTGTAGACTTCACATGGCGTCATGTGTAGACCCCACATGGTGTTGTGTGTAGATTCCATATGGTGTTGTGTGTACACTTCACATGGTATCATGTGTAGACCCCACATGGCGTGTGTAGACTCCACATGGTGTTGTGTGTAGATTCCACATGGTGTTGTGTGTAGACCCCACATGGCGTTGTGTGTAGACCCCACATGGCGTTGTGTGTAGACCCCACATGGCGTTGTGTGTATACCCCATATAGTTATAGTGTTGTGTGTAGACTCCATATGGTGTTGTGTGTAGACTCCACATGGTGTTGTGTGTAGACCCCATATAGTGTTGTGTGTAGACTCCACATGGTGTTGTGTATATACCCCATATAGTG
>NW_012102143.1:5859340-5860202 GCF_000951045.1 Mandrillus leucophaeus | reverse complement strand
ACATCATTATTCTAGAAGTGGACATAATTTTGTTTCTTGCTTTGAACTTCCATAGGAGCTGTAGCTGGGATGTTGACTCCGGCTTCTATGAAGTGTTTTGGAGAAAAGTTAACCACGTCGGAACAGGGTGCCTGTTTCTAATGATCTGAAGCAATTTTGGTACAGAGCTTAAAAAAGAGGGGGAGTAGGCAACCAAAACCTCCACTGGGCTTTGTCAGGAGCCTCATCAGCCATGTATGGTTGGCATCCACAGACAGAACCTCAATACAGGCACCCCGGGGGCCAACTGAGGGGGGCTCCTTCTGCTCTAGATGTGCAGCTGGGGAGGACGCTTGTGTTCATTCATTCCATTCACTCCGCAGTCATCTGGGGATACAGCAGTGAACACATCCAACTTCCTGCCCTCATGCCACCTAAGTTCTCGTGATGTGGGGAGGGGGTGCGGACATACAGCAAGCAAACAAACCAGTTAGTGTAGATTCCACATCGTGCTGTGTGTAGACTTCACATGGCGTCATGTGTAGACCCCACATGGTGTTGTGTGTAGATTCCATATGGTGTTGTGTGTACACTTCACATGGTATCATGTGTAGACCCCACATGGCGTGTGTAGACTCCACATGGTGTTGTGTGTAGATTCCACATGGTGTTGTGTGTAGACCCCACATGGCGTTGTGTGTAGACCCCACATGGCGTTGTGTGTAGACCCCACATGGCGTTGTGTGTATACCCCATATAGTTATAGTGTTGTGTGTAGACTCCATATGGTGTTGTGTGTAGACTCCACATGGTGTTGTGTGTAGACCCCATATAGTGTTGTGTGTAGACTCCACATGGTGTTGTGTATATACCCCATATAGTG
>NW_012102143.1:5825149-5858861 GCF_000951045.1 Mandrillus leucophaeus | reverse complement strand
ATACCCCATATAGTGTTGTGTGTAGACTCCACATGGTGTTGTGTGTAGATTCCACATGATGTTGTGTGTAGACTCCACATGGTGTTGTGTGTAGATTCCACATGTTGTTGTGTGTAGATTCCACATGGTGTTGTGTGTAGACCTCACATGGTGTTGTGTATATACCCCATATAGTGTTGTGTGTAGACCTCACATGGTGTTGTGTGTAGACCCCACATGGTATTGTGTGTAGACTCCACATGGTGTTGTGTGTAGATTCCACATGGTGTTGTGTGTAGACTCCACATAGTGTTGTGTGTAGACTCCACATAGTGTTGTGTGTAGTGTGTAGACCCACATGGTGTTATAAGTAGACTCTACATGGTGTTGTGTGTAGACTTCACCTGGTGTTGTGTGTATACCCAACACAGTGTTGTGTGTGGACCCCTCATGGTGTTGTATGTAGTGTGTGCATTCCACATGGCATTGGTGCATGGAGAAAGGAAGCAGAGCAAGGAGAAGGTGACTTGGCACAGGCTGGTCCAAGGCACCTCCTGAGAAGGTGGCATTTGAGGAGAGATCAGTGGGGAGTAAAGGCGTAAGCCATGCCATTCTGTGAGGGAGGGGAGTTTCAGGAAGGGACTGTGCCATGTGCAAAGGCCCTGAGCTAGGAGCTAGGGGGCCAGCAGGATAGAGCAGAGTGAGGGGAGTGGAGGGAGGTGAGTTAGAATGTGGGGTCAGAGGGGTCTCCAGGTCATGGTAAGGAGCTTTCTGAGTGACATGGGGAGCCAGGAGAAGCTTTTAAATAGGACACGATCTGACCTTTGTTACAATAACATCACTTGGGCTCCAGGGGTGCACATGCCGTGTCCATGACACTCACACAGCGAGACTTTCGCTCTGTCTGGGAGAGAGTTCAGACCATCCATTTATAGAGTCATAGACATACCTCCAGCAACTCCTACATCTCCCTTTCCCAGCTCAGAATCCATCCATGGGACTGCTGCCCTGAGGCCAGGACATGGAACAAGGGCCACGTCCCCTGCTGGCAGTGTGTGTGTGAGCGAATTAAACCCAGGCTCAGCCAACATGCCCACCTCTGGCTCTTAACTCCCTGCCTCCTTCCTCTTTCCCCATACCAGGAGAAAATACAGCATAGGGTTTAAGAGGATGAGCCCAGGAGCCATGCTGCTTGAGTTTAAATCCCAACTCCACCAACACTAGCCTGGCAAGTTACTTCATCTCTCACTGCCACAGTCTCCTCATCCGTGCGAGGGGTTTGATGCTATTCACACTTCCCTCACAGGATTGTTAGGAGTTCAATGTGTCATTGCATGCCCAGCATGGAGAAGAGTACCTGGCTTACAAGAGTGCCACAGGAGTGAGTGACACGTGAGTGACACAGGAGTGAGACATGAGTGAGTGACACAGGAGTGAGTGACGTATGAGTGAGTGCCACAGGAGTGAGTGCCACAGGAGTGAGCACTACATAAGTGAGTGCCACAGGAGTGAGCACTACATAAGTGAGTGCCACATGAGTGAGTGCCACATGAGTGAGTGCCGCAGGAATGAGTGCCACATGAGTGAGTGACATAGGAGTGAGTGCCGCAGGAATGAGTGCCACATGAGTGAGTGCCATCTGGGTCTCAGTTCCTGCCTTTGTTGTTAATGTCAGCATCTGTCCCACAGGAATGACTTTGCTTGGGTCTCCCTGCAATGCTGCAGCTTTCTCTGTGGGCCTAGGGTGAGGAGCCGGCCTTCTCTGTGGGCCGAGGGTGAGGAGCCGGCCTTCTCTGTGGGCCGAGGGTGAGGAGCCGGCCTTCTCTGTGGGCCTAGGGTGAGGAGCCAGGCTTCTCTGTGGGGCCTGGGACCCTGCCCAGCTCCTGCAGCCACTTCCCTGGGAGCCCCGCTTGGGGCCATGGGCTGCTGCCAGGCCTCCATCACCTCGAAGCAGACCTTGGAGAAAGCACTGAACCAGTCCAGCCCTGCTTCTTGGGTGTCTGACTGCCCCTGGGGAGCCCTGTGGCAACGTCCTCCTGGCTGGGTACCTGGCACCACCTACCCCACGGAGGAGTCAGCCACTCCAGACCCCGAGCCTCGTGCCCTCCTGCACCAGCTTGACTTTTGTGATTGTTGTATTGTTTTGACGAGGATAGCCCCCCAAGGCCCCTCCCTGGACTGGTCCAGATGGGGACCCGAGTGTCCCCATACCTCTTCAGCACACCCCAAATGCCACTTTGTTTTCCTCCACGCTGAAAGCTGGCATGCCTCCTTTTCCTGAGTTTCAAGATACCTGATGAAGCTCTCAGAAAACTTAGTTATTGAATGGCATATCTACTTCTTAGATGTTATTACCTTTTTGACCACCTATGAAATACTTTTACCTGATAATGGCTAGTTTAAATTCTGCACCTTAAACAATGGACTCTGGGCTCACCATGCACCCCATGCCCCCCAGTTCTCTCCCTCACCCTCAAATCTCCTAGCTCCTCTCAGGGCCACCTGTTCCCCCAGCCCTTCCTGTTCCCTCCTCCCTCCCAGCACATCTCAGCGCCCCCGCCTCCATTAACCCCAGGCCCTGCCTGTATGAGAAATATCTGTTTAAAAAACAGCTTTATTGAGTTGTTTTTAAAATTGATATACAAACCTGCACTTATTTAATGTACACAGTTTGAGGAGTGTGATACGTTCATAGCCACTGAGACAATCACCACAATCAAGATAAATGTACCTATTGCCTCCACAAATGTCTTTGTGTCTCCCATTTTTTACTGTGTTAAGAGCACTAACCATGTGATCTATTCGCTTAATACATTTTTAAGTGCACAAAGGAGATATAACCTTAAACCAGGGGGCTTACGTCTTGGCTTGGGTCCCATAGGATGGAATTACCTTATGCCAAAGGCTACTGTAAAACTTTACCATGAGAAGCAGACACAGTTGGCTTTCAGAAGAAGAGCTTCAGCAAGCTTTCAGAACATTGGGGTGCTTCACATTCCAGAGGAAATTTCACAAAAGGACTCATTAGACCATGCACCACTGTGTCATTTTAACAGGCCTTTGTAAAATAACTTTCGCTCCGAGTTTTGAAGCAGCAAATGACTTTTAATCACATTGGAGAATTACGAAACAATCAAAATTGGTGCCTGAGCCATTTAAGCATCCATTGGCACAAGTGGTATTTACTAAGCGTCTCTGGGCTGCCAGGCAGTGGGAAGTGCAAGGGACAAGGTGTTTTTCCTGTGCTGTAGAGGGACTCACAGTTTCCTAGGGAGAGACCCAGGTAGACAAGGAAGCAAGGCTTTAACTGGAGTGTCAACAAAATGCTATGAGGGCCCAGAGGAAGGGTGAGCGCTGGAGTTTGGCTTGGACGGGGGGAGGGTTTACTTCAGGGAAAGGAGTGGGGTGGGGTGAAGTGGGGTTGAGACTGATGTTATAAGCTGCCGTCATGGCCTTCCTTCAAGGGCTGCAGAAACAGGCATAGAGAGTGGACGGTGAACTCTGGATATACAGCTGAAATATGCCACGTATCTGCTTTGTCCTTGAGTTTGTTCAGAAGAGCAAGGTTTTGGCTGGGCACAGTGGCTCACTCCTGTAATCCCAGCAGTTTGGGATGCTGAAGTGGGCAGATCACTTGAGGTCAGGAGTTCAAGACCAGCCTGGTCAACACGGTGAAACCCCATCTCTACCAAAAATACACAAATTAGCCAGATGTGGTGGTGCACACCTATAATCTCAGCTACTCAACAGGCTGAGGCAGGAAAATCACTTGAACTCAGGAGGCGGGAGTTGCAGTGAGCCAAGATCATGTGACTGCAGTCCATCCTGGGCAACAGAGAGAGACTCCATCTCAAAAAAAAAAAAAAAAAAAAAAAAGGCCAGGTTTTAAGGGCTTGTTAGTCTGAGGTACAGGAAATACTTCTGACTGTCAGAAAACTCCACAAATTATATGTAGTTTTCACACATGTACATTTTCCTGGAGATTCCATACTTGCCTTCAGTTTTTAAGGAGTGCGTGTCCCTAAAAGCGCATAACTATTGTATCTGTGCCAGGCTGCTCCCCTCTGCCTGGGAAACCATCTGTGGTGGTGCTGGTTGTCCCTGGACTGCTACCCAGAGACCTGGGCCTTCTTGTTTGACCTTGGGAATATTAAATCCCCATGCGCCATTTTGTCCAAACAGCGCCCATTCTAGGCACCTAGAAAATGTTGGTTGAAATGAACTGAATGCTTACCTAGGTTGTATTTTCATTTCTTCAACATACCCTGTATGGCCAGTAAGAACATCTTTACCCAACTCAGTAACTGCCCCACTGGCATACACGAGAAGGCGGGAGGCCTCCATGTGAAACCAGAGGAAGTCTCCGTGTTCGTGGTTAAGGTGCACCTCCCAGCTCAACTAGAAAATGAACTTTTCTGGTAGTCTTTGGGGAGTGACTAGTTCCCTCACACCTTGCCAATAATGGAGAGCTGGAAAAGACTCATTGGAATAGAAGCTTCCAAAAGACATGAGCAAAGTTTCTGAAAAGGCAGTAAAAGGGAAAGAAACAAAGAAATGAGCATTGTTGATTATCAGGAAATTATTCTTGAATTTCACATAGCATAAAAAAAGAGGACCGTGCACAATAAATTAAACAATCTTGATGCTCCCATTGCAATGGGTCACTTTCATGTAACTTTCATTCCAGCTGTGCGTCTTTGGGCGAGTTCGTTAAATCTCCTTTTGGCCCCAACTTTCCCATCTTTGAGGGGTCAAGTCTCACATGGCTGTGGTGAAAATCAAATGAGGTAAAGGATGTTGAAAGAACTTAGTAAAAGATCCAGTCTACACAAATTGAAGCTTCCATGGCCGTCATGAACACTGACCATCTTTGATAACTTTGCTGCAGCCTCTCTTGAAATCACTTGCAATGATAGTACTGCCTTCATATCACCCACCGGCCACCAGGTGGACTCAGCTGCCCTGGCTTGGTGGCTGCATATCCAATTTCTCACTGCTTCCTAAGTGTCCTTCCCTCTCTAAGCTGCACCTTCAGAAGGGGAGAATGCCTTTCCTGTAGGGGAAGACTATTCCTCAGTCAGGTGGTCAGATGCAGTCGCCTCGCCCTGTAACCTCTCTCCTCCCCTGCATTTCAGGGCTCACTCATGGAGCTCATGGAGGTGGGCAGATAGCAGGTTGGGTAGAGGTTTCAAGAGCTTTCCTCCTTCCCTGGGGCTTTGGCACAACTTCTCCTGTTCACCCCTTTCATGGAAGAGACGTTTTCCCTGAAGTTCTGCCCTTGAGTCTCCTCTCTCTTAACTCATGGTCTCCAGAGCAATCTCATCTACTCTGTGACTCCAGCTCTTGCCCCCTAGGACACTCTAAATGCCACCTCCTAATGTGTCTAGGGCTCCGAGGGAGTGCACGGCACACAGCAGCCTCTCAGCAAATACCCCTGAAATGAATGCGCCCTGGGCTTCCCATGCCTCCTTGTCCCTGCGCAAACTGCGCTCCTCTGTGAGCTCCCTCAGATCCTTCCTCCCTTCCTCACCCTCCCTCACTCCATGTCTCCCATCCTTGCCAAGCCTGATACTGTGGGCCATCACTCCATCCTCTTTTGTGTTTCTCCCTTCAGTTTCTTTTTCCTCTGGTGACTTCTCAGCACCGATACTCTGCTCATACATTCCTGGGGCCCCTGCTGTCAGGCCGATCGGCACTTCTGGTAGACACAGCCCATCTGGTCTCCATTCCCAATGGGGCCATCTGTGGCTGCTCAGTATCTCCCATACCCTGTTCATCTCTCTCCTCCAAACGACCTCACCTCCTCCTGGCCTCCTTCTTAATACGTTAATAAAATTTCTCTTGTCACTCTTCCCTTCTTCCTTTGGGTACAGAGAGTGCATCTCCTTCTTCACTCAAGTGAGTCCCTCTGAATTCCATCCAATAGATCCAGGCTCTGGGGCCTCCGGTCATCCCCTCCTCCCTGTGTCTGTTGCTTCTTCTTTCACCACCTCCTTCCCTTCAGCCTGTCCACCTGCTCTGTGGTTTCAGATATTTGCACACACACCACAGCCAAAGGCACACACCTTTCTGGGACCCCGTTTAGTGTCAGACACTGCCTTATCTCTTTGTGCTGCTTTCCATTGATTCAATGCATGTAAAGTGTTTAGATGATAGATATTAGTGAGCGACCATCATCGTCATCACTATGGTCGTCATCATTGTAATTTTTGTAGCAAACATTCTTAAATATTTGTCCAAGTTCACCACCTCCATTTCCTCCTCTTCCAAAAGCCCCTGAAATCTCAGAAGCCATAGCCTGGCTTTGATTCTGCCGCACCCTGAAAGTATTCTGACTAAGATCATCACTGGCACCAAATCTAAAGGAGGATTTTGGCCTTCGTCATACTCTACCTCCCCATCAGCTTCAGATCCAGTTGGAGCCTCTCTCTTCTTTCCTGGAAATGCTCTCCAGCTTCCTGAGATTGGGCAGCCCCTACCCTGCAGCTGACTCCGCCCCCAAGCACAGTTGAGGCTCCTCCTCATCTCTCTGACCTTGAATGTCGCAGTAATCCTTGGTCTTCATGGTAATCATCAGGGTTCAGTCCTCTGAGCCCCTCTCTTTTCTGTCCTCACGCACCCCTAGGGGACCTCATGCTGTTTCCTGGCTTTAGGTATCATCTATATCCTGACCACTGGCAAATATACTTGCTGGCCCTGGCCTTCCCCTTGAATTCCAGACTGGTGCACCTGAGCTTCTCCTTGACATCTGCTGCTTTCGGACATTCAGTGGGCATCTGAAGCTCACCATGTTTGAATTAGATCTTCCGATGTTTCCACCAAATCTGTTCTTCAAATCTGTCTCCAATTTCAGTGAATTCTTCCAATTGCTTAAGATTGGAGTGAACATTCATTCCTCTCTACTTCTTACACCCCACATGAAACTCCCTAGCAGATCATGTTAGCTTGAGAATCAGGTCACATTCTCCCCCCATACTAACCCACCCTGCTCCAAGCCCCCATCAGCTTCTCCCAGCTTCCCACAATAGCCTTTTAATGATCCTCCTGCAGATCTGGCTCCCCTGCCCTCTCCCCTCTTCACTGCTATAGCCTTCTGTCAACATCAGTAAAATTAATATCAGTTTTGTCAGTTAAGTCAGCCACAGGGATCCTGTTACAATCAGATCATGTCATTCCTCTGAGCAAAATTCCCCACTGGCCACCAACTCACTCCATCCAGGCCAAAGTCCTCATGACGTGCGAGGCTGTGAGTGGCTCCGTCATTGTGACTCATTTCTTACTTTTCTTCCCTATTCCTTCTGTTCAAGCCACACTGCCCTGTGCACTATGCCCTGAACACGCGACGCACCCCTGCTTTGTGTCTGTGCACATTCTGTTCCTTCTGTTCCCGAAGGCATTTGCATGGCTTCCTCCCTGACTTCCTTTGAGCCTTCACTCCACCTTCTTAGTGCATCCTTCTCTGGCCAGGGACACTACGATTTCACCCCCTTCCCATCATTACATAGCCACTTCTCTTCTTTGCTTTAAATATTCATTTACTACCACTTAATAACTAACATTCTACATGTTTTATTATTTATCTTGTATATTATTGGTCTCCCCAATGTCTTACTAGAATAGAAGCTTCATGATGCAGGGGTTTTTTTGACAGCTTTCCCACCCCAGAAATAGAAACAGAGCCCAACTCACAGTTGGCACTCAATAAATAGCTATACAATCAATAAGTGAAGATTCTCTTTAAAACCTTTGTCATGTGCCCATCTTCTGCTCCATAGCTATTGGTGTCCCCTTATCTCATTGATATTTTCTTCAGGGTATTTTATCCATACCCAGGGCTTCACCTGGAATGGCACCATGTGATGGAGAGCAATATTGTTCCACAGCTTTTATTTCTTCCTGAAACCACACCCTTCTCAATACAACTTTGAAGCAGAAGCAGAATATACATTCTCTAGCCAACTGAAGATGGACTCAACTATGTGATTTGCTTTGGGAGTCTTAATAAACATGTGGAGGCTGAGTCCAGCCAAGCTTAGCAGCAATGAGCAGAGCCCCCACACCTGACCATCTCACGTGCTTCTGAGTTTGGGGAGGTAGTTTGTTATGCAGCAGTAGCTGACTGATACATATTTTAGTAACTCCCGAGTTCATTCTGAGTCTAAGTCTCTATCCTGAGTTCAAGGTACAAGTTCCACTTTTTAACTGCTTCCTGGACATGGCCCCTGAATATCTTGCAGGGATTTAGCAGCTGTCTTTCTCATCTTCCACCCCATTCCCAGCCAGCTCTGAATTAGCCAGGACACTTTAAATTATCAGGCAATTAATTAGCTCATTAAACTGGAAAGCTCAATAGCGGGAAGGACTTTGGGTCAGCAAATCCAGTGGCTCCATGCTGCCATCAGGGATCCAATTTGTTCCTGTCTGGCTGCTTGGCCTTCTGTTGTGTTGGTTGCATTCCAAGGCTGACTGCCTTCTTGGCCTTAGGATGGCTGCCATTGCAGCCTGGGCTTCTTTAAACACACACAATAGCCAGGAGGAGGCCTTCTCACAATTCTCAAGCTCAAATCTAGAGCTTTATGCTGGTTGGATCACCCTTGAAGTGAGCAGTATGGCCAGGGGAATATCACTTGCTGAATGGCTCAGAACTGTGCTATTTGAACCACATCAGGTGGATGAGGTCTGGCTGCTTGACGTGGACCTGTGGTGGGATGGGGACCTGTAGAACTGACATGGAGTCCATTGCCCCAAAGAACTCAGTTACTGAACAGTGGGAGAGGAAGAAAGGATGTTGAGGAGACCCTGGCATCTGCCACACGTCCCTTCTGTATTTTCAGTATTTATGCGCTGTCTACCAGTTGTTTGGATTGGTGTTTCCCTAGCTCCAGGTCACTCTCTTGGTCACCAGGCCTAGCACTCTCTAGATACTCTCAATCTTTTTCTTTTTCTTTCATTCTCAAATCTTTTTCTTTCTCTCTCCATTCTCACTGCCACTGCCTGTATCAGTCCCCCATATCTCAATTACAATGAATAGGTTATTGCAAAATGCTAATATGATATTATAGGAAAGTCAGGCAATACTGTTAAGTAGAAAGGAAAAGTGTTAATATCACTCATGCTACCCACATCACAATTCACATTTTGATATCTGTCCATTCGAATTATATTCTTTGAAGATTTTAATCAAACATGTGACTGGGTTCAGAAGAGCAGCCTGGTCCGGACTGTGCATGGAGTTAGGTGATTCCTCACTTTCCAGAGCCCCTTCTGGGTTTTGGGCTGGCAAATCCATGCATGTGCTTGTGGGTATTTGGGGACATTGAAGCCAATGCACAGCCATTTTTTTTTTTTTTTTAATTTAAAGGAGGCCCAGGAGCTCCATAGGAAATGCTGAAGCTTGACCCCAGAGATGTAGAGATGTGTCTGACCTGGAAGAGTTTGGGGGGAAGGGGAAGGAAGCCAAACTGCAGAGGGACAGAGTGATTCCTGAGAGAAAAATCACACGAGTGAGGAGGCTGGTGGGGGGAGGTGTGAGGAAGCAGGGACATTTCAGGTACAGTGTGGGGGTCCACTGGAACCTTCTCTGACCCGGTTTTCATTTTCCTTGAGGAAACAACTTCATGTCCTGAAAATGCAAAACTGAAAGAGTTATTTTGGTACGGTCCCCAACTCCCAACCCCTTCTCCCAGAGGAGATCCAATGGAGGAAAGAAATCAAACAAAAACATGTAACGATAAAAGCATTATCTTACCAGATAGAGAGAAAGATGAGAACCCAAGGTCACCAGCAGCCACTGAGATGCCACTACTTGATGGTGGCAGCAGAGGGTGGCAGAGGTACTAGTATTACCATGAGCACTAGCGGGCAGATAGGGAGAAGGTCGGAAGTGCCACAGATGGGCAGCTGTCAAAGGTGGCTTCTCCAGCTCTAGGGTGGACAGCTCTCTTCACCTGTGTCACCTCAAGTGGGAAGATAGTCCAGAGGGTCCAGCGATAAACAGCTAACATGAGCATTTCTTTCCCTCCTTCCTTCCTTCCTTCCTTCCTTCCTTCCTTCCTTCCTTCCTTCCTTCCTTCCTTCCTTCCTTTCTCTCTTTCTCTCTGTGCCTGTCTCTCTCTCTCTCTTTTTCTCTCTCTCTCTCTCTCTCTCTCTCTTTCTTTCGAGACGAAACCTCACTCTGTTGCCCAGGCTCTAGTGCAGTGGCATGACCTCGGCTTACTGCAACCTCTGCCTCCCAAGTTCAAGTGATTCTCCTCCCTCAGCCTCCGGAGTAGCTGGGATTACAGGCACGTGCCACCACACCTGGCTAATTTTTATACTTTTAGTAGAGATGGGTTTCACCATGTTGGTCAGGCTGGTCTTATACTCCTGACCTCAGGTGATCCGTCCACCTCGGCCTCCCAAAGTGCTGGGATTACAGGCATGAGCCACCATGTCTGGCCCTAATGTGAGCATTTCTAACAAACAAAACAAAGCTAGTCAGCCCCCCAAATTCATACTCAATACACTGTCATACAAATTGAATCTTTTCAATGTAAAAGTGTTGAGAATATTTTATAGTCAATTTAAAATTTGAACAGACAAGTTAGTGACCACGTGGTTCATATAATTTCAAACTTTTCGGTCCTTACCATTGTAAAGAGCCGTGACCCTTTACGCCAGCTCCACGCTGGTGATATATAGCACTCAATGAAACCAACACCTTATTGAACCATCAAATATGTCAAAAGGAAATTTAGAACAAGTGGCAGGAAAAGCTTCATAGCAGGAAAATCTTATGGGAACATAAAATTATTTCCCAAGGAAGTTGTTAAAAATCCATTATGCGAGCCATTTATAAACGTGTTATTTATCAACATCTTGCAAAAAAAAAAAAAAAAAGTGAGACAGCACATTACTAGCAAAATTCCTATACTGGCAAGCTAGACCACATGCCTTAATAGCACCTTTTTTCAAGTCCACTGATGATTTAATTTATAGCATTTCTTTTTTTCACGTGATAGAGAATGTTATTTTCTTGCAATATGATATGTAATACCAAAATGAAACAGTTGCTTTCTGAGAATGAATATGGAAAGATTTTTTATTGTCCCTCATAGCTCTCAATTCGTAAATCAGTGCAAAATACATGTGAAAAACCTGTGTAACTTCAAATAAATGTAATTTTTAATAGTTAGATTAGTTATGCGAATATGTCCTTAGATGACACAAAATTGATTTATTGCTGATTAACATGATGTATTAATATTAACGTGGTTATTAGTACATATTAATTTAAAAAGACCCAAGGGAAGGTTGGTTGGGAAGGAAGGCATCATAGGGAAAGCCTCTGGTTGGGCAGGACAATGGAGAAGGATGAGGTGGAAGAAATGGCGAGCAGAGGGCAAGTACAGTCTAGGATTGGGAGGGAGTGGGTTTAGGGCATTTCATATAAGAAAGATTTGTATTCAAGGCTGAATCAAGATGGTACCACTGAAGACCACTGGCAGAGATCTTTTAAAAATCTAAAATATGGCTGGATGCAGTGGCTCATGCCTATAATCCCAGCACTTTGAGAGGCCAAGGTGGGTGGATCATGAGGTCAGGAGCTCAAGACCAACCTGGCCAAAATAGTGAAATCTTGTCTCTACTAAAAAATACAAAAATTAGCCAGGCATGGTGGTGGGCACCTGTAATTCCAGCTACTCGGGACGCTGAGGCAGAAAATTACTTGAACCCGGGAGGTGGAGGTTGCAGTGAGCTGAGATCACGCCACTGCTCTCCAGCCTGGGCAACAGAGCGAGACTCCATCTGAAAAAAAAAAAAAATCTACGATATGATTTTTAACATGAGATCCCACCATAAAGAAGAAATTAATAGGAAAAAATTCATTCATATGAGCCACCCTCATCTGTGCTTCAGGGATATCTCTATATGTGCCTAAGGCCTAAATGACGCAATGCACTTTTAGACATCAAAGTCTGAGAAAAAAATGGTGTGTGGAGCCCACAAGATATCAACTACCAGGTTTCTAATTTACAGAACAGCCTGAAGGGATCAGAGGACATTCTGTAACCATGTCTGAAGTGACCACTGTAAAGTTCTTCAAGCTATGGAAAATATTGAAGTCAAATATTTACAGTACTGAAGGGCCCACATGCAATGGAAAATAACCCCCAAATTAAGAACATCTGGGGGAAAAGTCTAACGAGAGCCAAGTAATGAAAGCAGCAATAAAGATACAGAATGCATTTGTGGAAGGCTCATGAAGAAGGGAACCTTTTTTTCTTTTTCTTTTTTGTTCTCTTTTTTAGGTAATGAGGCTACCTGCCTGTGGTGAGCTTAAGGGAAGTGATTTGATTCTGTCTGACTGAGTTTACAAGCTGCCAAATGAAAAAAACTGCTACTTCCCATTTCATGAAATGAAATAATGACTGATGTATAGAACTTGTAGACGATCTTAGATGTTAAAACACTGGAGAAGTAAAACGTATGCATATATAATTATATAGGATCAATCAATTGAGGAATGTTTTATCTGGGTTATAGAAAAACAAGAAAGGGAGTCCACTTAAAGAGAGGAAGAAAAATATTGACTTTGTTGTCGTCAAGTCCTGGATCCATGTGTTACTTATCATTATTTTAGGCCAGCTGCCTAAACCTCTCCCAGCCTCAGTTTGCACATCTTTAAAATGGGACCCTGATAAAGATTCATTGACAGAATTGCCAGGTGTGGTGGCCCACGCCTGTAATCCCAGCACTTTGGGAGGTCGAGGCAGGTAGATCACTTGAGGCCAGGAGTTTGAGACCAGCCTGGTCAGCATGATGAAATCTCATCTTTACTAATATACAAAAATTAGCCAGGCTTGGTGGAACATGCCTGTAATCCCAGCTACTCTGGAGACTGAGGCACAAGAATCGCTTGAACTTGGGAGGTGGAGGTTTCAGTGAGCAGAGATTGCACCACCGCCCCCCTTCAGCCTGGGCGACAGAGCAAGACTGTGTAAAAAAAAAAAAAAAAGATTCGTTGACAGAATGCAGATGAGGCACACAGCCTTACACCTGGCCTATGGAAAGTGCAGACCACCTGGTGTTTGCCATTACTATGATTGTCGTTGTATTGTTGTTATTGTTGTAAGTGTTGTTATTACATTTTTACTTAGGGAAGCAAGGTGTCAGAAGGAGGTTACGATTCTATCAAACAATAGCGTCCTAATGAAAAGTACTTATAAATTTTTAAGGATTGAAGCTCTCTTGGAGGTATTTTGGATGATAAGCCAAATAAAATAATGGGGTGAAGTATTTTTTTTCCTTTGATGAGAACAGTTGCATGAATGCACAGGAGTGCCCCTGGAGCGTGTTCAGATGGTCTCATGTTGAATGTACTGGGGAGGAAAAATTAATAAAACCCAGTATGAATGAACAAGGCCTCACTCCCCAAGTTTCCTGTAATCTGATATTTATAATAGGACATCATACAAGGGTAGACTCTCACAGCTGCTGTCTAGCTTAATACAAATGGTTTTGAAGTCTTGGATGCTCTTGGATGTGTGTTATTTATACTGTGCATTGTATACTTATTTAGCATTTCTACCTTGAAAACCTCCTGTTACTTAGGCATCAAGAAAACTTTGAAATTAAGAAAGTTATAAACTTCAAAAGATTGCTATTGGTTGAACTTGCAAGAGTATAATAGGGAATCAGAAGAGGACAAAAGAATCCAGTGGTATTCAAATCCTGTTAGAGACCATATGATGTCTGCTTGCTGTTTAGGGACTGAACAGCAAATTGCAAAGAACTCCTAATCATAGGTGTGGTCTAAGTGCCTATTAGAATACCTTGAGCAGTTAACAGTAGCAGCAAAAGTCTACAAAAAAAAGTCAGAAACATCCAAATTTGTTGTTGGTCAAACAGGTTGACTTAGTTCCTGGCATTATCAATAACACCAGTGGCTAAAAAACCATGATACATAATGATACAATAGAATACATATAATAATCCTTTCAGAACTGCGAGGGATGGAAGGAGATACCATGTCTGTTCAATGCCTGATGCAAAGCTAATGATTAATTCAAGTTCTTTTTGTTTTTCCTCTTCTTCCCTTCCTGGAAAACCAAATAAGGGTCCCAGTGACATTTTGCCTTGGATGTTCCCACTGTTGGAATTGCTGTCAATGATACGCGTGTAGTGCATGAGGACTCAGTTTTCTCCCTGACCTGTAGGAGGGATGGAGGAAGATGGCTCTGGGTGCAGGCAGACACGCTGATGGTCAAACCCTGAGGAGGAGGAACATCCTATGCCTGGGACTGCATCAAAGCCCCTGAGTTACCAGTGATTGTGCATTCCTCTGGAATCCCTCTTTTTCTGAACCCCGGGTCCTAGAATGGCTGCTCATAATCTAGAACAAGGTGGGGCAATAAATAACACATTTGCACCTCCTAGGCCTGAGATGTAAGTTCAGGGCCCTGTGTTGAGAAGAATTGTATAGCTCAGTTGGAAAGCAAGCCATGATCGATTAGTGATGCCATTTAGAACTGGGTTTTCATCCACTAAACACGTAACATTGACAGCAATTCCAACAGTGGGAACATCCATGGCAAAGTGTCACTGGGACCCTTATTTGGTTTTCTGGGAAAGGAAGAAGAGGAAAAAAAAAAAAAAAAAGAACTTGAATTAGTCACCTGCTTTGCATCAGACATTGAACAGGCACTTTCAGACATGGTATCTCCTTCCCTGCCTTGCAGTAATCAATTATCATGGAGAAATCAATTAGTGATGTCTGCCACTGGCTAGGGCTAAAGGAAGGCAGCACATGCCAGCTTGTGAGAATTCCTATCCATAGTGCAAGACTTGGCTCAAATACCATCTTACAACCATATCCCAAGATTTAGAATTAAAGCAATGTATGAACTAAAGGGTAATGAGATCATCCCTATCTTTGTTTCTATATTTTAGGCAGTTAATTTATTATACTACCTTATATTATAATTTTTTCTTATTCTTACCACCAGATTATAAGCTCCTTGAAGGCAGGCCCTTCTTCTAAATCATCCTTAAGTAACCATGACTCCCCCTCCCTCTCTCTCACTTCCAACTCTAATGCATGCATTCAGGCTTTCTTCTGGTGACACATTCAAAAAATGTTTGCTGAGCCCCTATTAGGGACTAGAAGTGACAATAAGAGGACAAAGCTCAGCTCTGTGGAGCTTGTGGCTCGGCATAAGGCAGGTGCCCAGAAGCTCTGCTGCTAAATCTGCCTGCTGGACTCATTGCATCCTACTCTTCAGGCCTGGCCGGTGGTGACCTGGGCTGTGGCCAAAGCTGAGTGAGCATTTGGGACCAGCACTGGGTGTAGAGCAGTCTTCCGTGGCAGGCCCTTCGTGAGAGGAACTCAGACGAGATGCTAGCAGAAGGTGGGAGGTGATTGAAATGCCGGAGACCCAGGGGGTCCCAGGGACTAATTTGCTAGCAGAGGTGGTTGCGTTTTCTCAAATCTCTACAAGTTTCTGGAGTAAGCTTGGAAAGCCAGGCAGCCTCTGATGAGTAAGCAGAGGCCGCCACCGTTCAACGTGGGGACTGTAACTGCCCGCAGGTCAGTGCAGAGGGAACACCCATCTGTCCTGGTGTGCAATGATCGAAGGCTTCTTTCCTGGAATTCTCCCCTGCATTCCTGCTTTCTGGTGAGAATTAGTTAGACATTTCACCTTAACTTCCCTTATCAGAAAAATTGAAAGGATAAGACTCAATTATTTTGTATCTATTGAGCTAATGTTTGCATTTCTAACTTCCTAAATCATCTTACCTAGGCTGCTTGAAAGAAGTGTGTCCTAGACTTAGAATAATGTTTAATTTTTAGAAGATGCCATTCTCTTTCCATGGAAGGTTAGTAATTCCAAAGAAGTCAATATAACATTATCCAGTCCTTCTGTTAACATTTCGATTGCTTTCTTTGTCAGTCTTCTTGTCTCAACGGCGAAGGGTATAAACGTTTCAACAGCTGTGGAAGAAATGTTTATTACCCTCCAGTTAGGCAAAGCGATCCGTCTTCCCCAAAACAATGCTTGGGGTTAAAGACTTGCCTCCCCTTTGCAATTTAGTTTGCGCCTTTATTTCTGAGAATGACTTCAATTCAGGCAGTTGGTAAATCAAGGATCTGACTACCAGAAAACCCCCTCCTTCTTGTCCCCTGTGGGCAAAAAGGATGGTGTTCCGGTTTGTGGTGGCTGTTTTGGGTGTGAGTGTTGTTTGATTTTTCTGTAGAGGTTTCTCAAAGAAGCTGACTTGAGTTTTCCAGGTGCCCCAGTCTGTTACATCACTCCTAAGCATCAAGAACAGCACAAAACCTCTGTGCTGCTAGCAATGGCAAGTTAGGATAGAAATCCCACTGGTAGAAAATCCAATAGGTTCAGGTTCCTTGAGGTTCTCCTCTTTTGCCTCAATCTTCTTTACCTGTTCGTTCCTTCCAGTATGGGAAAATCCCCGGAGACACTGCAATGCCGGTGGCACCAGGAGACCCCATGTGAGGGCCATTCTCATTAAGAGCAGTCAGACCCCCATGGCAATGCCACTTTCATCCCGCATGCCATGCTCAGAATCCTTCCAGGCTCCCCAGTGTCAGTGGGACAAAGTGGAAACGTTAGAGTCCTCCCTGGGAAGGCACGGGTGCCTCCAGCCTAGTGTTCTCTCTCTCACCCTCCCGCCCCTCTGGTAGACATATCCTGTTACTGGCGACCTTGGGCATCTGGGCTTTCCATGTTCTGTGCTGGCATTGGCTTCCAGTGGCCTCCCCGGCCCTGCCCTGTGAACATGTCTGACTATGACCCACACTGCAGAGACCAGCCTCTGTCACACACTGAATGGCCCAACCACCTCTGCACACACTGTTTCTCCACCTCCCTGTGTTAATTATTATGTACTCCATAAAGGGATCTTGGAGATCATGTAGTCTGACACCCCATTTAGTAGGCAAGAATATCGAGGCCTAAGAGGCAAAAGGAGAGTTAGTTCACATAGAACCCAACGGTCCTGGTGGACGCTTGAGCAGCACATACACTAAAATTGGAACAATGCAGAGAAGATGAGCATGGCCCCTGCACAGGATATCATACAAATTCATGAAGCATCCCATCTTTTTATGTTTATTCCAACACTGTTCATGATAGCAAAGTTGGGAAATCAGCCTAAGTATCCATTAATAGATGAGTGGATAAAGAATACGTGGAGCCGGGTGTAGCAGCTCACGCCTGTAATCCCAGCGCTTTGGGAGGCCGAGGCGGGTGGATCACCTGAGGTCAGAAATTTGAGATCAGCCTGGCCAGCATGGCGAAACCCCCTCTAAAGAAAATTAGCCGGGCGTGGTAGTGGGCGCCTGTAGTCCCAGCTACTCCAGAAGCTGAGGCATGAGAATGGCGTGAACCGGAGGTGGAGGTTTCAGTGAACTGAGATTGCACCATTGCACTCCAGCCTGGGTGACACAGCGACACTCTGTCTCAAAAAAAAAGAATACGTGCTGTATATACTCAGTCATAAAAGAGAATGGAATCGTGTGTTTTGCAGCAACGTGGATGGAACTGGTGACCATTCTCCTAAGTGAAATAACTCAGAAACAGAAAGTCAAATATTGTATGTTCTCACTTAGAAGTGGGAGCTAAACAGTGGGTCCACATGGACAGACAGGGGAATCCTTGGAGACTTCAGAAGGTGGGGAGGTTGGGAAGTCGGTAAGGGCTGAAAGATTACCTATTGGGTCCAGTGTTCATTATTTCAGCAGTCAGTACACTAAAAGCCTAGACATCACCACTATGCAACATAGACATGTAACAGAACTACATTCCTACTCCCTAGATCTATAAGAATAACAAAAATACAGTGGGGAAAAAAGGAGCCCCAGGGTCATTTCTACTACACTGCATTGTCTTTTATTTTGTTGTCTTATCAGCTTTTTTTTTTTTTTGAGAAAAAGTCCCACTCTGTTGCCCAGGCTGGAGTGCAGTGGTGCGATCTCGGCTCACTGCAACCTCTGCCTCCCAGGCTCAAGTGATTCACCTGCCTCAGCCTCCTGAGTACCTGGGATGACAGGCGCATGCCACTACCCTCCCGGATGGAGTTTCACCATGTTAACCAGGCTGATCTTGAGCTCCTGACTTCAAATGATCTACCCGCCTCAGCCTCCCAAAGTGCTGGCATTACCTGCATGAGCCGCAGCACCCGGCCCTCTTATCAGCTTTTGTTGCCCATCTATGAATCTGTCTGATTTCTCCAACCAGATTCTCAGCCCTTTGAGAATAACTATGTCTTGTTTCCTTTGTGCTACTACTTATTTCCTTTGTAACAGTCAGCAGAGCCTGTAAAGAAGGATCCTCTGACTGAATTGATGGATAAAAGCTGTGTGCTTTATAAAACAGCAAATCACCAGGACACCCATCTTGGAGACTGTTGTGACACTCAGAACAGGGGCTCTTGAGCTGCTGGTACCGGAAAGCAAATCGTGCCTTGTCATAGAGCAGACCTGCTGGACAGAGATGAAGTGGTCACTGGGTCCAGTGTTGTCATTGTTCAGTGCAGATGCCGAAGCCCAGCATGCTGAGGTCACACAGGTATCTGGTACCGAAACTGGAATTGGAACAACGTCCTGCTCTGTGTTTATCACTTCAATGCCCCCCAGTTTTCCTGGACAAAGGTTTGCATGAATAGGGGCTGAGGGAAGTAAGGAGGAAGGAAGAGAAGCTGCCGCACTGAACAGAAGTCAGGATGCTGGGGCTCTGCGTGTGTTCCTGCAGCAGGGCCCGGTAACCGAGGCCAAGGAGGCTCCCAAGCTTCTCTGGTGTCTTTCCCAAGCTTCTGCTCTTCTTTCTCTTTTCAGCTAACCTCCAGGCTCTCTATCTTTTTGTCTTTAGGCTCTAGTCTCTGATTAAGATGTACTCGCTTCCCGCTTAGCAGAACTCATCACATCAGGCCTCACCTGTCCCCAGAACTCCCTTTTTAATTACAGAAAACGGCCCGCTGATCTTGGAAAGGGCTGTCAGGTGAGGTACCCTTCTCAGACTCATGATTCTTTTGGTCCTGCTTTTCCAAATCTGCTCCCACTTCTGTCTCTGCCTTCTGTCTCTGTCAAACAACCACTGTCAACAGTTCTTTAAATAAAAAATCATTGCTCAGGAAGCAAATTTGTTTGCGGGAAGAATGACAGTCTGTCGCCGTGCAGAGGGCGGCGTTCATGACGGTGCTTGAAGGAATTCACGGGTCAGGCCCAACAATGCCCAGCGCGTTGATCAGGCAGCTTGAGCATGGGTTGCCTTCCGCCTTCTTGCTGGTTTGACACCGTGGATAAAACCTGGTCATTTTTTCAGAAGGATTCTGAAGAGGTTTTGTAAATGGAAGAAATGGCTTGCTCTTGTTAGGAAAGCAAAGCCAATCTTTGAGATATTCAGGGAATGTGAGGTCTAGTGGACTCTTTTACTGCCAAGTTTCTTATCATGAGAAACTCTCAGCTCCTTAGTGGAAGGAAACTCAATATATGCGAGGCATTAGCAGCTGACTCAGACAACTGCACCAGCATAAACCATGTTGTGACTACTTTGCAAACTTAGTGCAGGGAAGGTCCTTAGATGCGATTCTGGAACTGCTAACCCTATGAGCTTCCACAGATGCCGTGGGCCACTTTTAGAGCCCACGGATTCGGCATGTGGCTGTTGGGAACAGGCTTTGCTGTGGAAATCAGTGATGGCTTATAATACCTCTAACTGCCATAAATGTTTTTGTAGGATTATTATTTATGATCTCAAATAATATTTCCATCTGATTAGCAGTGAAACAAACCAGGATGTGAGGAAATGGGAACTTAATTAAAGGTTGCTGCCTGGTCAGGGTGGCATTCCAGACCACGGATCCTGCTATGTAGGAGGGACGCCCAGATTTGCCCTGAGCGGGCCTCCCTTCCTCTTCTCGTGCAGCCTCTAACTCGGGGTGTCTCCTGCAATGCCACTTAGAATCGTTTCGCCGAAGATGTAGGTGATTAATCAAGGCCCCGGGTGTCACAATGGCCCATTGTCCCTGAAGGCATTCCTTTGGCCGGCTTCTGACCTTTTCTCTTGGGGCAAGTGTGCATTTTCCCAAACTCTTAATGGACAAGAACTCACAGACAATGGCCCTGCATGTAACTTTCATTTGCAGGATGGAACAGAGACAGTTTGGGTTGCTGGAAGTAGGGAAAAGGGCATGCATTAACTCAATCTTTGTATTCTCGTCAAAAAACAGACACATATTTTGAAGAGGACAGCTTTCCATTCGGTTTTTTATTTTTAAAAGAATCCATTGCACATAAGCCCATCCTGATAATATTAAAGGAAATTAAAATAAAAGACTCACAGTCCTACCACTCTGACACTCTGGAAATTTAATTATTTCCATTTACGGTGTTTCCCTCTAATCTTGTCCATATACAAAGTTTTTACTCAGTTGTCATCAAAGCTCCCCTGGCTTTTAAAAGAATTACATTGTGATGGAGATATCTCTTTTAGATAGTTATGTATCATTATTAAAGATTCAAAATACCATTAATTTCTGTCAAGCTCTATTATGTTTATCATCTATCACTGTGTCAGCACACTAATCACTTCCTCAGCTGCCTCAGGACTGCGGCTTAACTATTTACTTTTAATAGAAATCGGACCACTGCAGCCTTTCTCTGCACCAACAAAGACGTGCCATTTCATGAGCTGTTGATCCCTCAAAACAAGTAAAGTCCTTTCATGGTCTCCTACATGGTCGAGATTTTTTTTAGATGATGAAAATGAAAGGTCAGAGAAGTTTGTGGAGACAAAGAGACTCATCCCTATTTTCCTGCAGTCCCTGGATGAAGAGCAATGGTGGACAGCAGCCAGCCTTTACACAGTGGTGTGGAGAATTCTGCAGGAGGGATGCTTCCTCCAACCCTGTGTCCCCAGGCTTGGCTGACAGCTGCCCAGGCAGCTGAGATGAGGGAATTGGCTCAGGTTATCCTGAAGGTGCAAGCTTGGACCCTGGTTTTCTTTTTTTTTTTTGAGATGGAGTCTCGCTCTGTCGCCCAGGCTGGAGTGCAGTGGCCGGATCTCAGCTCACTGCAAGCTCCGCCTCCCGGATTCATGCCCTTCTCCTGCCTCAGCCTCCCGAGCAGCTGGGACTACAGGCGCCCGCCACCTCGCCCGGCTAGTTTTTTGTATTTTTTTAGTAGAGACGGGGTTTCACCGTGTTATTAGCCAGGATGGTCTCGATCTCCTGACCTCATGATCCGCCCGTCTCGGCCTCCCAAAGTGCTGGGATTACAGGCTTGAGCCACCCTGGCTCTTTCTACAGGCACGGTCCTATCCCTGTAACAAAGCCTGAGAATCGGGGCTTCCGAATCAGATACTCTGGGTTCAAGTTCGGACTTTCCCATTTACTTAGTATGTGGTATCAGGTAAGTTATGTGACCTTCCTCATTCTTATTTCTTCATATTTGACATAGAAATTATATCACTCATTCATTCAATAGGTATTGATTGAGCACAGTTCTAGATACTGGGAATATAATGGAGTTTACAGAGGAGGAGTGGGGAGGGGATACAGATACTGATCAAATTGTCATCCTGTGAACGGCAAGTGCATTCATTAAGGAACAGAGCACCACACTATGAGAGCCTGTTAAGAGGGAACTTGAACTTGTTAGGCACATCAGAGGATGAGTTCACCAGCTGAGGACTGGAGGGAACACCATTCCCACTGCCGGGAACAGAAAGTAGATAGTCTCTATACTAAGAGGAAGCATTGTCACCAAAGGTTCCACAGAAGTACGGGGGCCAAGAGCACAGGGGCCAAGGGAGATGTGGCTGAAGGGGTAGGAGCCATGGCCCCTGTTAAGGATTCCCTCCCTGTGATGGTGAATTTTAGGTGTCGACTGTGTTAAGGGATGCCAGCTAGCTGGTTAAGTATCATTTCTGGGTGTGCCTGTGAAGGTGTTTCCAGAAGAGGTTGGTGTTTGAATCAGTAACTGAGTAAGGAAGATCCACCACACCCAATGTAGGTGGTCACCATCCAATGGGTTGAGGATTCAGATAGAGCAAAACACACACACAGATACACACACACACACACACACACACACACACACAAAACTCACAAAGGAAAGAAGAATCCATTCTGTCTCTTTAGGAGCTGGGACAACTTTCTTCTCCTGCTCTCCTGCTCTTGGACATCAGAACTTCAGGCTCTCCAGCCTTCAGACTTCAGGATTTTCACCAGTGGCCCTGGTTCTAAGGCGATTGGCCTCAGACTGAGAGTTACCCTTATCCCAACAGCCACCTGGTTCTCAGGCCTTCAGACTTAGATTGAGCTATGCTCCTGGCTTTCCTGGTTCCCAAGCTGGCAGAGGTCTATTGTGGGACCTCTCAGCCTCCATAATTGTGTGAGCCAGTTCCCCTATTAAATCTCTTCTCATATATCTATTTTTGTATCTATGTATCAGTCTATCTATCTACCCATCTAGCTATCTATTTATCCATCTATATCTATCTTTTCTGCCCTGAGTAACACATCCCCTAAGAGCAAAGAGAAGCCATGGAGGGTGTAGCAGTGCCTGCCACAATGAGACATGGGCACTGAAATGTCACTCCCACTGCAGCGTGAAGCTGGTATTCCCGGTGAGTTGGAGCAGATGCAGGAAGACCAATGGGTCTCCAGAGAATTCACCTGGTTTCCTCTCTATTAGAAGCTGGCAGCTGGCTTAGTGCTTGGGATAGCGTTAGTGCTGAATAAATATTTGTTTCAGTGAATGAATGATCTAAACTGATGATTGCAGAGGTGGAGAGACTTAGACGGATTTTAGGGGTATTTAGGAGAGAAGGTTGACATTTGTTGATGCCTGGCCTGGGGAGGTCCCCATCCAGGCACCCTTGCTGGTTGTGGTTGGGACTCCATGTCTGGGTTCCACTTCACAGAGACCTCAGCCGGGACGACTGGAACCTATTGGCTCTGCCCGTGGTTTCCATATAGAAGGTTAAATTTTCTCTCATAGTTCCCTCCTGGCCTTTTATTTCTGCCTACCCCATTCCCCACTGTTCCCCAGTTGTATCTTAATCAATTTAGAATTAACACTCAGTGATGAAAAAATATAACCCACCCAGAAGTGGCATGCTGTTTAAGTTCCATATCCCTCTGCCTGACATGTTTAACCTTAATATAGTGTAAGTTCATTCCTAAGACCACGAACTCTTTCATATTGAATTGTCGTGTATTTCACAGACAATGTAAACCACGCAGTAGGTATTCATTGCTGAATAATGATATATTCAGCCTTGCAGGTTCCTCCTCAGTCAATATCTTGGACCATTCTGTAAGCATCATTGTCTCCAGAATATTCAGTTTGAGCCTTTGCTCAGTCCTAAAACGTTCTCCATTGTTGGCTACGTCCCAGAAAACACATTTGCCTCGTATAATAATAATAATAATAACAACAACAACAATAACAATAATAACATCAGCAGCAGCTGAAAACTATGTAGTGCTTCCCATATGCCAGGCGCTGTTCTGAGTGCTCATTTCACAGAAATGTACATTCTACACTCATCCTCCTGCAAGGTTATTCAGTTATACGAAAGAATTATCTCTAGAGAGCTTTACAAAACACATCCATACTACGTACAAACACTATATATTTGATAAGACATTATCAATAGAAAATGAACCTAAACACTGTCTGCCTAACTATATGTTTAAAGTCCTTCTGTTTGGTTTGTAATATTAAAGTGTTTTTTTCTATAAATGGTACATTCCTTCATTTAAAAAAATAAAACATTTAGGGCCGAGCAGGGTGGCTCACGCCTGTAATCCCAGCACTTCAGGAGGCCGAGGCGGGCGGATCATGAGGTCAAGGGATTGAGACCATCCTGGCCAACATGGTGAAACCCCGTCTCTCCTAAAAACACAAAAAATTAGCCGGGCGTGGAGGCAGGTGCCTGTAATCCCAGCTACTTGCGAGGCTGAGGCAGGAGAATCGCTTGAACTCGGGAGGTGGAGGTTGCAATGAGCCGAGATCGTACCATTGCACTCCAGCCTGTGCAAAAAGAGCGAAACTCCGTCTAAAAAAAAAAACAATAAATAAATAACACATTTACAGTAAAGGATTCTATAATATATTCTGTTTTGAGGAACCTGAACTCAGGTGGAGATGCACAGGCAATGGACCTAGCCCCGAAGTCTGGTGGCATCTCGGGGCTGTCCCATCTGACCGCCGAAGATGAAGGAATATGTGATAAAGCTGAAGATTGTTAAGGATTTCACAGTGTTTCCACTCTTTACTTTTAACTGTGCAATAAAAATTCATTTCCCTACTGGAACTTGGCTCTGCAGGTTTACGTTTGAAAGGCTAAAGTCACACCAAGCCATATTTCTCCCCAAGTGGAAAATAATAGACTATTTGATGTAGAGTGGATCTATGATGAAGAATGAGAGTGTGAGAAGAAAAGAAACTCTTTTAAGAAATTGAAAGTAAGACTTTGGTTTTTATTTGGAATTCCTAGAGCACTCTTTTGATGTTTAAAAATTGCCTGCCAAAAGCTCAAGGTTTATATGCAGGTAATGGACATCTTCACTCTGGTTTTGACATTTAAGAGGGTCTAGTCCTAAAAGGCAGAATCTTAATAAAAACACACTATGGGTTAAAAAAATAAAATATGGGAATTCACTGTTTTCTTACTTAAAGTAGTTATGATATCTGGCAATTCCCATTAGTTCTGAGCACCAACCCCTACACCCCTCTCCGCCCCGGCCACACACACATCCCAAGGGCCAAAGAAACGTTGAATCTAACTTGTTGTTCTCTAATGGGTGGGTGGATGGGGTAGGCATTTGTTCACCTTGGGTCTGTGTTCACATACTTGATTCATTTTATATTATAGTGTACACTTGCCTGAGTTTCTACATGGTCTTTTAACCGCTTTGTTAAGATGAATCACATTGAAGTACCAGAATTTGCTCATCTATTTCTCTGTTATTCAACATTTAAGTTGTTCTTACTTGTTTCTCTAACAGATATCACAGCAACAATTAATTTTAAATTATACATTATAGCTTCTTTTTTTTTTTTTTTTTTAGATGGAGTCTTGCTCTGTCTCCCAGGCTGGAGTGCAGTGGCACTATCCTGGCTCACTGCAACCTCTGCCTCCCAGGTTCAAGTGACTCTCCTGCCTCAGTCTCTCTGAGTGGCTGGGACTACAAGTGCACACCACCACGCCCAGCTAATTTTTGTACTTTTAGTAGAGACGGAGTTTCACCATGTTGACCAGGATGGTCTCGGTCTCCTGACCTCATGACCCACCCACCTCGACCTCCCATAGTGCTGAGATTACAGGAGTGACCACCGTGTCCGCCAATTATAGCTTCTATTTAATTATTTCTTTAATCATTCCTGCTAGATAAATTTCTAGATGTGGGAAAACAAGGTTAAAAAATTTAGTTGTCAAAGCACAGTGACCTAAAAGTTTGTACTAATGTACAATGCTATCAACTGCATATTATATACACACAGATGCATACACACGTCTATGTATATATTAGTTTTATCCCAACTTCACCAGCAACAGATGTTATTATTTAAACTATTTTCTCATTTAAGTTTTAAAAGTTCACATATGCTGTTAGGCTAATTTTTATCTTATGTTATTTTATATTTTATTTTACGTTATTTTTATCTTACTTTATGTTTATTCAAGTGCTGGTTTATTATTTTTATCTGCTTATGTGTGTATATTTTTTGTAGTTGGCCTTGACTCGTTTTTTAATGAAGGTCTTAAGTCTTTCCAAATATGCATGAGCATTTTCAAAGGTCATTATCAATATTAATCATATTTGTAGACATAATTCATGTAAATATTTTATCTTACATGTCTCCCCCTACATTTTAGTGTAGTTCTTTTTATTTTAATCACTGCAGTCAAAAATTTCAACATTGCATTGCCCATCAGTCCGTTTCATATTTCCTTGAATTTTGAAAAAAAATTATTTATTATTTCTTCAAAGGTAGGATATTTTCTGCTGATTTTTCTCTACAAATATATTTGTAATGATGAAACAGCCTCCTTTATTCAGGGATTATGGTGTAAAGTATGGATATAAATTAGGTTTTCTCCAAATTGCTCCCAGATTATCCCAACATTATTTATATTACAATTCCTTATCCTTTTGTTTTGAGAAGATTGCATAATAATATATTATTCTGGGTCTATTCTGCTGTGCCTGTTCCTTCCTTTCATCTTTATTTTCATTTCTTTGCAATTCTACTTGGCATTTTATTGCCATGGGAGCTAATATTATGTTTTTCAAAAAGGCTAAGGTTTATTTTCTTCTACTTGGAATAGTTGTTAACATACCCACACAGGGAAGACTATGTGTTTTGTGGAACATAAAACGTACACCGTTTGAGTGCCCTGTTAAGAAAAACAAGACAAAATTATTAATACAAAGCATCCAGGCTCCCTCTGTGAAAGAGAGCAAATGAGGGGCCCTGAAACCTCTGTGTCCTTAGCTTCGTGGCAAATTCACCTCTATTTTATTTTTGCCAAATGAATTTAACAATATTTGGCTGAGTTATTTATAAAAAAGGACTTTATTTATATTTCAATTGGAATCCCATTATATCTGTGAAATGGAACACGATGTTTCTCTACTTTCTTTGTCTTCTTTTTATACTCCTGATAAGACATTCTAATTTCGCTCATTCACCCAGCAGCAATTTTTTGAGTACCTCTTCAATAACTTTGCAAGGATTTTTTTTTTTTTAATTTTTTTTGAGACGAAGTCTCACTCTGTTGCCCAAGCTGGAGTGCAGTGGCGCGATCTTGGCTCACTGCAAGCTCCACCTCTTGGGTTCAAGCGATTCTCCTGCCTCAGCCCCCTCCGAGTAGCTGGGACTGCAGGCACATGCCAGCATGCCTGGCGAATTTTTGTATTTGTAGTAGAGACAGGGTTTCACTATGTTGACCAGACTGGTCACAAACTCCTGACCTTGTGATCTGCCTGCCTTGGCCTCCCAAAGTGCTGGGATTACAGACATGAGCCACCAGGCCCGGCCACAAGGTTTTTAATAATGATGATATGCAATTCTGTTTATTACGATTATTATGATTTCAGATTCTTGAATGTTTTATAAATGGGATCTTGAATTTCACAATGGTTTTGTTTATTTGTTTCCTATAATTAATGACTTTGCTACTTCTTTGTATATTTTTCTTATATACAGAGGGGTCTTCTTCTTCAGAGGGTTTTTTTTTTTAATTATGTTTACGTTTTCAGTAAGTTTGTCTTTTAGACTTTTTGGAGGTGGAGTCCAGCCATCTTAAACTAATCATGTTTTAAAAAATCTAAGTGTCTCTGCTTTTCCACAATTCCCCATTGCCCTTTTTGAAAACTATATTTTTGATTGTGATAACAAAAAAATGTAACATAAAATTTGCCATCTTACCATTTTTAAGCACATAGTTGAGTAGCATTAAGCATTTCTGTGACATTATTGTGCAACAGATCTCCAGAACTTGTGCATCTTGCAAAACTGAAACTCTGCCCCATTAAACAACCCCTCCCCATCCCTTCAGCCCCTGGTAGCCACCACTCTGCTCCTATCTTCATGAATTGGACTGCTCTAGGAACCCCATGTAAGTGGAATCATACAGCATTTGTGTTTTGCGACTGGTTTATTTCACTGAGTGTGATGTCCTCAGGGTTTATCCATGTTGTAGCAGGGGTGTGGATCTCCTTCCTCTTTAAGGCTGGATAATATTCCTCTCCATGCGTGTATGTGGTATTTTGTTTATCAATCTGTTGCTGCATCCCCATTGCCCTTTGATGGACCCCAACTCCTCTCCCTGCACAGCCTCGTCTTGTCTCTCCTGGCTTCGTCCCGGTTTGTCCTCTCCTGTCTAGCGCTGCATCCTCACTGCTTTCTTCCTGTCCCTCAGAAGATGCCAAGTGTGTTCCTGCTCCAGGGTCTTTGCTTACACTTTCCCTCCACCCTTGATGTTCTTCCCACAACTTTCAAAGGGCTGGCTCCTCTCAGCATTCAGGTCTCATTTCCAATATCACTTCCTCACAGAGGCCTGTTTACTACTTAAATAGAGGCTCGATCTCTGCCACTTTCTGCCATGCTACCTTTAAAACCCGTAATCATTACATTTACCATGACCTGCCATTCACCTGCTTACTTATTCCTGCAAACCTTGTTTCTGTCCCTCCATAGGTGTATTAGTCTGTTCTCACATTGCTATAAAGAACTGCCTGACACTGGGTAATTTAGGAATAAAAGACATTTAACTGACTTACAGTTCCACAGGTTGTACAGGAAGCATGGCTGGGAGGACTCAGGAGACTTAAAATCATGGCCAAAGGCAAAGGGGAAGCCATCACGTCTTCACATGTTGGAGCAGGAGGAAGAGAGCGAAGGGGGAAGTGCCACACACTTTGGTTAAGCTTGTTCTCGTGAGCACTCACTCACTATCATGAGACTAGCAAGGGGGAAATGCATCCCCGTGGTCACCTTCCACCAGGTCCCTCCCTCAACACTGGGAATTACAATTCAACATGAGCTTTGGGTGGGGACACAGAGCAAAACCATGTTAGAAGATAAACTCCATATGGGTCAGAAGATTACCTAACTGACCACTGCCTCCCCATGCTGAGAGCATCTGGCAGCAGCTTATTAAATATCTCTCCAGTGAATCCATTCACCGTTATTTATTTTTCTTTTGTGTTACTGCATTGCAGGGTACTTAAAAAATATAGAAAAGTAACGGGATTGGTGGTTATCTTTGTTTCATTTTTTAACTCTTATTATGTACATGCTTATTATTGTTATGAATTATTATGCATATTATGAATTATATTATGAATCTTATGAATGTGATATGTAAGGGCATTTAAACATTTTAAGGAGGGTTTCTTAAAACAATTTTGCTAGAAATCTATGATGAATGATATTAATTCTGCCTCAGCGTCTGTTTGAAATGTTATTCTTTGTTTGTCTATACAAGCCTAAGACAAACCAGTCCCCACAGGAAGGCCTGGATTAGAGATCTTCACTCTGAAATAATGGCATGCTGGAGTGTTCTCAGTGGGATCAGTTGCCCGGCGCTGTGTTAGACAATATTAATTGCTTTGTTTAAAATGAGTCACCCTTGCATTAAATGACTCTCTAAAATTATTTTGATATTGATTGGAACAATTAAAACTGACAATATCTCTTTGACTGCAAAACAGGGGTGCATAAAGCCTGAACCATTTGGAAGTGCTGAAATACAGCACTTCATGCATCTGGCTTCTTTGTTTACAACTGTTTGCCACTGACAGCAGTTAAATGATCTCAGCAATGTCTTTCCCAGACATATGCAGACATCCTGTGTGGCAGGAACCTGCCCCATCAGAACAAGAAGGCCTGCATTGGAAATCTTCACTTTATAATACCAAGGCCTGGGGCCGTGCTCAGCTCTGCCCACTGCCTAGGGCTTCCTGGGTATCCTTTCCGAAATCCTGCCTGTTTGGAGGAGGCAGCACACCACGATGGGAGCAGTGTCTGCCTCTAAGTCAGTTTAGAGTAGGTAGGTATCCTACTAGCTGTACGGCCCTGGGCAGCTCATTTACCATCTTCGTACCGCCGTCATGGTATATAGGTCTTGACAATGCTAACACGTGCTTGTCAGGGAGGTGGAGAGCATCCAACATGGGAGGAGAGTACCTGAGCCAGAGGAGATGTTCCGCAAACAAGAACTATTCTTATCATCATCCGAATCCTTGCTTGCCACTCTTCCAGTTTTTACCAATTAAGTACCCTAGTAAAAATACACCTCTCTCTCTCATTTTCTTTCTTTTCTCTGTCTGTTTTTTTTTTTATGTTCTTGCAGTTGAACAGATTTTTTTTTTTTCAGTCTAATCATAGCAGCGCCCATTTGAATCCATATTGAAGCTATTGTTTCGAAACATTAGCCTGGCCCACAGATTGAATTTCAGATTTGGAACCCTTCCATCACACAGCGCTTTTGATGAAATCAGTTGACTCCTTCTGAAATTATTCTGAAACAGACCGAAAAATGAACATGAAATGTCAAGTCGTTGGACTGAAACTGAAATCTCATTTTAGTCAGTGAAACCAGATGTCATGGCTATCCTGGAAAACCTTGATAAGCCGAACACATAGCAGAGCCTTGGTTACATCTCAAAGAAGGAACCCATGATGAGAAAAGCCAGTCTAAGTGATGGCACACTCCAGCAGCAGCCTGTGCAGGGGACAACCGTGGCGCTTAATCATGGGAATTCACACTTGGTGATGAGCCCGGAGGGTGTCTAACCCAGAGCCATGGTGCATGAGATTGCCAGGGCTACCATAACTCAGTTCTATCGACTGGGTGGCTTAAACCACAGATATTTATTGTCTTTCAGTTCTGGAGGCTGGAAGTCTGAGATCACTGTGTCTGTAGGCTTGGTTCCTTCTGAGACCTCTCTCCTTGGCTTGTAGACAGTCATCTCCTCCATGTACCTTCACATGGTCTTCTTTCTGTTGAGTCTCTGTCCTAATCACCTCTTCTTATAAAGAGACTGGTCATGTAAATTAGGACTTATGTGAATGACCTCATTTTAACCTAATTGCCTCTTTAAATAACCTGTCTCCAAATACGGTCACATTCTGAGGTACTGAGGACTAAGACTTCAGCAGATGAATTTGGGGAAGACACAGTTCTGTCTATGACACATGGATTTCCTTGTCTCTCCTGGTGCTCTGTGGCCTGTCTAGTTTCTTGCAAGTTATCTAACCTACAGAGGTAAGTGACCTCTGGCTCATAATGTGTTATTCAGATGGCCAATTGCCCTGATATTAAGTGTGGATGATTCAGTACTTTCCCCAAACTTTGAATCATTAGTGCATGAAGCTTCACATTCTTAAGTTATTTTCCTTTTTTTTTTTTTTTTTTGAGACAAAGTCTCACTCTGTTGCCCAGGCTGGAGTGCAGTGGCACGATTTCAGCTCATTGCAACCTCTGCCTCCCGGGTTCAAGCAATTCTCATGCTTCAGCCTCCCCAGCAGCTGGTATTACAAGCATGTGCCACCACGCCCAGCTAATTTTTGTATTTTTTAGTAGAGATGGGTTTCACTATGTTGGCCAGGCTGGTCTTGAACTCTTGGCCTCAAGTGAGCCACCTGCTTCAACCTCCCAAAGTGCTGGGATTACAGGTGTGAGCCACCGCACCCGTCCAGTTCTTTTCCTTTTCTTTCATTAGTGATTAGGTAGTCTGCAATTTGAATTTACTTATTTTTTCAAGGGAGTGTTTCTGAAACACAAGGATGAGACTAAATGTTTCTATATTTTGTTAACACATTTTAAATACATACGTTTTGGACTCTGAAAAATAAGGTAAACCTTGCCACTTCTATATCTGTATTGATTTCAGTTTCCTGAATTGAAGTGACAATAACATGGAGAAAGGGTTTTTTTTTTTTTTTTTTTTTTTTTCATTTTTCACATAGACCCAGATGATGTTGAGCAGGTAGCCCAATTTAACCTTTTGTTTTTTGAATGAAGCTAATAAGACTAAATGTTGGAAAACAAAAGATATTACATTTATTTAATAACAATGCAGGTCTAAAAATCCAGGCCAGTATTAAAAGCTGAGCAAAGAAAAACAACAGGAAAGTCAGGTGGATAAAATTGGCTAACATAGCTATAGACTCCAAAAGAGAGGACCTTGATTTGGAGAAACCAGAAAATGCCACCCTCTGCAAGAGAAGCTCACAGTGACCAGTAGAAAATTAATGAACTCAGGCACCTGTATGTATACACCAGGAACTGGGTCATTTGTCAGCGTGCTGCAGAGGCTCAGTAGTGTTTCCGGCGGTGTGTGCTAGAGAAGGTCACTTCTGTAAGGTAATACGGAGATCGAGGGTGCCTGGGTATGCAGACCTCTCTGTATATTGTTCCCCTCTCTTAGAGAGACGAAATGCTCAATAATGCTTTAAATGCTCTGAGAGGCCCTCCTAGGAAAACAAGCAAATCCAGGTTAATTTCATTTAACCCAGCGTTTTCTACAAGGAGTTTGACTCTAGGCCTCTCTTTGTAGGACCACTTTCACAGGAGGTTAGCATAAGCCTCTCACATGCATTATCTCATTGAATTCCCATACAGCCCTACAAAATTTGCCACCATTAGTACCCACATGTGATGAATAATTAAGCGGAATCTAACAGAGATGAAATAAACTAACCTCAGGGAACAGTGAGTGCTGGAACCTGGGCTGACTCCCCGCAGCCTGCACAGAATCTGTGTCCCGCACACTCCCCACCCAGGCACACCAGCAGGCTCTTCTGAGCGGCCACAGGAGCTGCCCAGTTCCCAAGAGAGGTCCATCCCCTGGGTGGAGATAGAGAAACTGGGTGTTCGGAGCCCAACAGCTCTCAAGTACTGTTTCTCTTAAGGCCACCCAGTTACCCCTCATCCTCTGATTGGTGCTCACCAATGGGTCAATGGTAGAAATTTTGTTTTCCAAATACGTTTATCAACTTTGAAAGAAGAGTATGCTTTGCGGACTGGCCTTTGTGAATGCATCATCCTCCCTGCAATCCAAGCAGGGCTTCACCAGGTCACAAGGGAAGCACTAACTGTGGACATTCGGGAAGGGTCGTACTTCGTCATGGGGGCTGTCCTGTGCCTGTCTCTTATACACATCTAGATGTGTATAAGAGACAGTTTGAATCCATATTGAAGCTATTGTTTCGAAACATTAGCCTGGCCCACAGATTGAATTTCAGATTTGGAACCCTTCCATCACACAGCGCTTTTGATGAAATCAGTTGACTCCTTCTGAAATTATTCTGAAACAGACCGAAAAATGAACATGAAATGTCAAGTCGTTGGACTGAAACTGAAATCTCATTTTAGTCAGTGAAACCAGATGTCATGGCTATCCTGGAAAACCTTGATAAGCCGAACACATAGCAGAGCCTTGGTTACATCTCAAAGAAGGAACCCATGATGAGAAAAGCCAGTCTAAGTGATGGCACACTCCAGCAGCAGCCTGTGCAGGGGACAACCGTGGCGCTTAATCATGGGAATTCACACTTGGTGATGAGCCCGGAGGGTGTCTAACCCAGAGCCATGGTGCATGAGATTGCCAGGGCTACCATAACTCAGTTCTATCGACTGGGTGGCTTAAACCACAGATATTTATTGTCTTTCAGTTCTGGAGGCTGGAAGTCTGAGATCACTGTGTCTGTAGGCTTGGTTCCTTCTGAGACCTCTCTCCTTGGCTTGTAGACAGTCATCTCCTCCATGTACCTTCACATGGTCTTCTTTCTGTTGAGTCTCTGTCCTAATCACCTCTTCTTATAAAGAGACTGGTCATGTAAATTAGGACTTATGTGAATGACCTCATTTTAACCTAATTGCCTCTTTAAATAACCTGTCTCCAAATACGGTCACATTCTGAGGTACTGAGGACTAAGACTTCAGCAGATGAATTTGGGGAAGACACAGTTCTGTCTATGACACATGGATTTCCTTGTCTCTCCTGGTGCTCTGTGGCCTGTCTAGTTTCTTGCAAGTTATCTAACCTACAGAGGTAAGTGACCTCTGGCTCATAATGTGTTATTCAGATGGCCAATTGCCCTGATATTAAGTGTGGATGATTCAGTACTTTCCCCAAACTTTGAATCATTAGTGCATGAAGCTTCACATTCTTAAGTTATTTTCCTTTTTTTTTTTTTTTTTTT
>NW_012102143.1:5815344-5823684 GCF_000951045.1 Mandrillus leucophaeus | reverse complement strand
GTTCGGAGCCCAACAGCTCTCAAGTACTGTTTCTCTTAAGGCCACCCAGTCACCCCTCGTCCTCTGGTTGGTGCTCACCAATGGGTCAATGGTAGAAATTTTGTTTTCCAAATACGTTTATCAACTTTGAAAGAAGAGTATGCTTTGCAGACTGGCCTTTGTGAATGCATCATCCTCCCCGCAATCCAAGCAGGGCTTCACCAGGTCACAAGGGAAGCACTAACTGTGGACATTCGGGAAGGGTCGTACTTCGTCATGGGGGCTTTCCTGTGCATTGGGGATGCTTGGGAGCATCCCTGGCCTCCACCTACCAGAGGCCGGTAGCACCCCTCACCCTCCCCAACAGGTTGTGGTGACTAAAAATGTCTCCAACCGTTGCCAAATGTCCCCTGGGGGGCAGAATTGCCTGGTGAGAATGACTTCAGTTAGAGCATTATGTTAATTCTCACCCACCATTCATTTGCATGTCTGTGAGCACGAATCAGGCTACAGGAGCACTCCCCAGTCTTGGGTGAATGGAGAAACTCGGCATTCTGAAATTGCACAATATTAGGCTGTTCTCGCATTGCTATAAAAAATACCTGAGACTGGATAATTTGTAGAGACAAGAGGTTTAATTGGCTCATGGTTCCTCAGGCTGTACAGGAAGCATGATACTGGCATCTGCTCAGTTTCTGGGGAAGCCTCGGGAAACTTACAATCGTGGTGGAAGGTGAAGGGGGAGTAGGCATGTCACACATCACATGGCAAAAGCAGGAGCACTTTTAAATGACCAGATTTTGCAAGAACTCACTCACTGTCATGAGGATAGCACTAACGGAATGGCACTAAACCATTCGTGAGAAATCCACCCCCATAATGCAATCACCTCTCACCAGGCCCCACCTCCAACACTGGGGGATTACAATTTAATATGAGATTTGGACAAGGACAGATCCATCCGTCACATAGGAAGCTGAAACTTAGTGACGGAATCTCAGGGCACCTGGATCAGTCAGTACCTCAGGAGGAACCAGAGGCCCACTGGGACTGGGCAACTGAGATGAGCCTAAGGATGATCAAGATAGTGCCAGTGGAGTTGAGGGCGTCAACAAGGAATGATGCAGCATGCTGGGCCCAGCCCAGCTGGAAGTGATTGTCATTCCCGTCCCTGCAGGAGCAGATGAGTAAGCAGTTTCCCGAACCTGGAATGTTGTATGGAAAGGCTGCCCAAGCCAAGCTGTAGCCCTTAGGACAGGGACACAGCCTTCTGGAGCAACCTGGCGTGGAGTGCCAGGGAGAAATGACTCCTTTCATACTCTTCCTCCCTCCTTCCTGTTTTCTGCTGTCTTCCTCCATTGCCCAAGGTAATAGAAAGCCAAAAGACTAAAGAGTGGTGAATGTGGAATATTGGCTCTCATTCTAGATCAGTTTTCTCCCAATTACTCACAAGCCATCCCAGCGTCATTTATTATATGATTCTTCTCCCCAAATGGAGTGCTTATTTATTGTATATTGAATTGTTACATAAAAGTCTTATTTTTGTTGATTCTGTTATGCTACCCTGTATACCTTTAAAAAAACTAGCTCCTCATTATTCCAATTATTTGCTTTATGACATGGTTTAATATCTAATGGAGCTAGTTGGACTAATTTTGCTGCCAAACTACAATTTGCCATTCCCCCTTCCTCCTTCTTCATTTATTTTCCCATTGTGTGTCTTAAATGACTAACAGCCAAAACCTTTCTGATTGCAGTGGGCAGACTGCCCGAACCTTACTAGGAATTTAGTACTCTTTAGCGCTTATCCAGGTTTTCTTTGATTTGCTTTCCTTTTCATTAAAAACAAAAAATTCTTGAAAATTATTCCTCTGCATGTTTGCTAGAATGATTTATTTCACCTTGGATGTATGCATTTATTTCCTCTCCAAATGGAAAATTCTATAAAATTAATAAACAAGCACACCACACCCCTCCTTTTTTTAGACCAGTATTTCCAACAGTAGCCTCAGCTTTGTTTTGTTCACCAGTGACGTCCTAAGTCTTGTTTGAGCAGTGTTGCTTTGTTGAGACCTGATGCTTCACCCAGACACACACCATTTGTTCAGTGTAAATGTTTTGTTTTTAATGAGAAAAATTTAGACTCAATATCTGCAAGAAAAGTAAGATTTTGATATCTGACATTACCGCTCATCCTTTGGGATGTGTAAAATGCACAACATCTGGGTACAATAAACAATAATAAGGTCTAATAATGTTTTCATTGCTCCGCATCCTTTTAATAATCTGTCCACAGGTTTTTTAAAAAATGTCTCAAACAAATAACAAGCAAGTTTCAGAACCACAGACATCATTAGCTTGTATTTCCTGAGACTGATTCCGCAGAGTGAACTAGGGACATACACAGGTGAGATAAAATCTCTGCTTGAGAGAGACATTTATCATAGCACGCAGGGAAATGCCGAACGAGTTACACGAAAGCAGAACATACAGACTCTTGCAATTTTGATTTGTGCTGCATTTTGAAGCAGGCGCTGTGGGATGAAGGGTCGTGATGATTAAGCTCCAACTGGAGCCAGTGAAACAATGTAAAAAATTTACCATTCAATTTGGCTAACTTTCCTTTTTTGTTGTTGTTGTTTTTTTTTTTAACATGTTAAATACCTTTTGGTTTCACACAGCTTTAAAATGTACTAAATAACACTAGCAAGAATTCCACCAATGCAGCAATAAGACAAGACCATAATTTATCTGGGAAATTGACCAAAACAAAAATACATTGCTGAAAAAGGTGAAGAATGGCTTCCCCTTTCTCTTTCTCCGTTGGTGGAGCGATTCTGTGTACTTGGCTCCAGCAGGCAAAACAAGCGTTGATAAATTAGGTGTTGCAAGCACCCTCCTGCCAGGTTAGCAGGCGGGACCTGTGGCATGCTTTCCCTCACTCGCTGTCACGCTCTCTCTCTCTCCTTGGGGACATCAGGAAGCTGTCCAGAAAAATAATTGCTTGACATGGTGGGTGGGTCAGGACCCTTTCCAAGCGACCTAGAAGAAAGAATAAAATATTACATTCAAATATCTGTCTAGCAAACATGCCTATATTTTGTGTTTCCCATAATTCCACCATGCAAACAAGTCAGTTGATGTATATTACCTTCAAACAGGGTGTTAAGGGAATAAAAAGTAGAAATGTGTGGTCTCTTCCTTACAGAGGTACAAGTAACAGAGCATTTCTAATTTAAAATTAGCCAGCAGTGTGAGATACTGTTAGTGTTTATGTGTGAACTAAAGACTACAAAGAATGTGACCTTTTGGGGTACATCCCCCAAGCAGATTAGAGAACAGGCTCTGTGGCAACTCTGAAAGGAACCTGGCTCCAGGGGTCAGGGGCCTCTCAAGATCCTCAGCCGAGAGCTCAGGAACTAACACATCTCTCCAGCAAACATCCAGCAAACTGGAAATTGTGAGATACCTGAACAGCATCCGTGGTTTTAAAGAAGGGACCGGCCTGTGCAAATCCTCCCTGTGCAGACAGCCTGCCTCGGGAGCACAAGAGAGCTCTGAAATAACCAATTCACGTTCTCAAGGAGATTTGAGGACATTCTTTAGAGAAAAGGGAACAGTATAAACTGAGAAGGATGCTTTGTAAGTTTTGTTTTGTTTCTAATCAAAGTAGCCAGTGGTAGATTGGCTCCTCCAGAAAACTGAGCATTTATTACTTTTATAATCAGAAAAAAGTGCAACTATTTGCATTTTGGATTTTAAGAAGAAAAGCATACAGTTAGATACATCTCTGTGAAGATTTCAGAATTCCAGAAATACAGGCAACCTGCTGAAACAAAACAAAACAGAACAGGCATGTCACTTCTTTGCAGCAAGATATATCAGTCACAGTGGACCAGCGACTTCCCAGTGTTGAGGGAAGCATCCGATCTTGCCAAGTCTCATCCCTTCCTGTGGCCACAATCACAACGATCTCAGGAACTGGAAGGGCCCCTTGCCTCACTGTGAAAGTTGCCAGGAAAGATCTCCTGAGAACTGAGCAATGATCAAAATGTGGAAGGCAATAACAGGGAAGATTGGTATAAAATAAACCACATGAAATGGACATGAAGGAGTAAATAAACATTGATAACAAGTTTATACAACTCAACGCCTCAATGCAAAAGTAAAAAAAATACTAGTAATACTATAAAGAGGCCAGTTGCACTGGCTCACGCCTATAATCCCAGCATTTTCAGAGGCTGAGGCGGGAGGATCACCTGAGGTCAGGAGTTTGAGACCAGCTTGGCCAACATGGCAAAACTCTGTGTCTACTAAAAGTACAAGAATTAGCTGGGCATGGTGGCACATGCCTGTAATCCCAGCTACTCAGAAAGCTGAAGTAGGAGAATCACTTAAATGTGGGAGGCGGAGGTTGCAGTGAGCCGAGATAGCGCCACTGCACTCTAGCCTGGGTGACAAGAGTGAGGGTCTGTCTCAATAATAATAATAATAATAATAATAATACTAAAGAGAAATGATCTGTCATGTAAAAATAGTTTAATGATAATCATCTGCATTTTAAATTCTCACTGAGTTTACCAACAGCTTGGAAGGGAGATAGAGCAAAAGAAAAAAAAACCAATGACATGCTACATGCTTTCATCCTACGTGAGAAAGGTAAAAGACCAATGACATGCTACATGTTAACATCTCATCCTACGTGAGATAGCTAAAAGATGCAGTTTATACAAATGTTGATTTAAATATATATATGTGTGTATATGTACAAATCAAACTTAAGCATTACCGTTGTTAGTGAAATAAACAGAAAACTCACAAATCGTCCAGAAAAAAGAGAACAAGTACTGCCTGGCAATATGGCAAAAGGTAGGGAAGGAAATACATTGGAAGCATGAGGGAAACATAAATAAACATCATAAATTAAGATGACAGAATTAAGACCAAGCAAATCAGTTAATATGGCAAAGTAAATGTTTAAACTCTTCTGTTAAAAGACAAAGTCTTAGACTGTATAAAAGCAAATATAAACTTTTATGTTCCTCCGAACGATCCTTTTAAAATGTGAGCATCCCCGTAAAGGCAGGTTCTTGGAAAAATAATTTCCTGAAAGTGCATGTCTTCTGACACCTAAAGGACGGAGAGAAAACGAGCAAAAGGCCATGAATTCATCCATCTGCATTCACTCAGCCAGCATCTCCGAAATGACCCTGGACACTGCGTGGGTTGTGGAGAATACGATGGTGAGGAAGACACTACGTCTGCTCTCTGGAGGTGCCATTCCGGAGAGGAGCACAGACGTGGGAAGAGGTGGTGACCCCACGAAGGACACATGCTGTGAGGGGAAGAATGGCGAGCACAGGGCCAGCCTCCCCCACCTCAAGCCAAGAAATCAGTTTGAAGCCAGATAGGGTCATTACATAATTGGTCATTTGTGTCTGTAACTCTCATAGAAAAACCCAGATTAAATAATATATGCCTACACGCTCAAAATGTACCCCACTTCGTGTACGTTTCAGTTGTTAATTTTTTTTTCAGCCGGGGTCGCTTCCCTGTGTGGACGCACAGAGCCTGATTCTCTTGCACAGCTCTCCCAGGTGGATGATGCTTGGAAGCTGGTTGAACAGAAAAAGGCTCTGAGCTGCACAAGGGAAATTTTCCTACAGTAGTAGAGTCAGAAGATGAAAATAAGGGTCCAGGAAATCACTGCACAGAGCAGGGAATTGAAGCATTACCCTGTTGGGGGCGGAGGTGGTCGTTGGAAGCATGCAATTACTTTCAACTGTTTTTATAACTGGTCAGCCGTCGTGCCAGATCTAAGGCTTTCTTTAGTCAATGGCAAGGTTTTTAATAATTCTGTACATTTGCAGAGCCCTCAGAGGCAATGTGAGACGATTGCAGCTTCTAACATGTCTCACATCTGTGCAAGTGACTTAGCTTATTCCAGTTGGAGACTGGCTTAGGTTGGGCTCCCCCAGAAGCAGACCCCCAAACCAAGATGTGAGTGCAAGTCATGTATTTTAGAGGTGATCCCAGAGAGCCATGGCAAATGAGTCAGGAAAGGGGCTGGGGAGGGTGGGAAACCAAGGCAGGGAGTTATTGTAAGCAGGTCCCCCCCCCCACCTCCCCTCGAGGGCATTCGGGCTCGTCAGCTACATTCTGCTGGGGAAAGGGGAAGCTGGGTATTCACCCACTCACTCCCTTCCACCATGGTTGAGAGCAGCCCTGGGATATTAACTCCCCAGCTTGGTTGGCCATGCCTGGCCCTGCAGCCATTGAACTCTTTCACACAGCAGGCCCAGGGGTCTAAAGGTCACAAGCCATGGGCATGTATATGAATGCAGAGTACCTAGGTGATGCTGGTGGGGTGCTGGCAGCATCCATTAAACGGCTGTGCCTCCACTCTTCTTGCTATCCCCTGCTACTGGTTTTCTTTTCACATCTTTGTTAAATTAATGCTTGTATATATTTTTTAATTTTTAAAGATACTTTTATGTTGCTCAGGCTGGTCTCAAACTCCTGACTTCAAGTGATCCTCCCGTCTCAGCCTCCCAAAATGCTGGAATTACAAGCGTGAGCCGCTGCACCTGGCCGGTGCCTTGTGTCTTATTCTGCTAAACTGCTGTGGCTTCACTCTGTTACACTATCCCTCCCTCCTTCCTTCCCCCTACTTCCTTCTTTCCTGTCTGCAAACATTTACTGAATGACCACTCATTTCAGCCCTGGTGATGAAAGATGACTGGACCTTTACATGCACAGATTCTTCATGACACTGTATTGGCAAGGCTAGGAGACAGGCATGCGTGAAGTACTGTGGAACATGGAGCTAGTGTCTTCTAGCTCGAAGGTAACTGCCAGGGAACTGGATGAAGTGACTCCTGAAAAGGCAGTGCAAATACATGCATCAAGCTCAGAGCGTGCAAGGTGCTGGTTGAATGTGACGTTTGATTATGACAGCAGGTGACAGGTGGGCTGATGTGTTATGAGGAGTCTCTGCTGCTCCAAGTTCCCATCACTTTCCCAGCAAGGAAGTCAGGAGACGAATGACCTCCGCTGTTGAGGACGGAGGAGGCCACAGTACATGCTCTATTGATGCATTTTCCAAGTGGAATTCAGGTCGTAGCGTAAACAGTTTGTGAAAACTTGAAGGAAGACATATGACAGACGACATGCTCTTCAAACAAAGTAAGTCCACTGTCACCTCTCCTTAAATCCCGTCCTTCCCAGAGAATGTTCCCTGAGTGTCTAATGTGCACATCACATATCATTCAGCCAGATGTTCAAGCCAACCTTTTGCGGACCTCTCTGTCATCCCTTGAACTCAAACTTCACTGTATAAAATGAACCCTGGGGAGCCTATTCTAATGATATTCCTAGGCCCTGTTCCAAACCTACTGAATCAGAATCTCTGCTGGTGGTCCCAGTACTCTCAGGTTTAGGCACTTCTTATGCAGCCAACTGTGCTTTCTCTGGGTTAGAAGAATGATACACTCATTCATCCATCTATTTATGTATCTGCCCATCCATCCATCCACCCATCCATTTATCCACCCATCCACCCATCCATCCATTTATCCATCCATTCAACCATTTATCTATCCATTATCCATCCCCATCTGTCCATAAATTCATCCATTCATATATCCATTTATTCATTTAAAAATATTCATTGAGGACCTACTATGTGCAAGGCACAGTGCTAGGCAGTGGAGCTACTGAACAAAACAGACAATAACTCCTTCCATCAGAAATGTCACTTTCTTGGGAGGGAGGCAGACAAGAAAGTGCCAGATAGGTCAGGTATGTGGTATGTCAAGAGTAGTAAGTGTTATGGGAAACCTAAAGCAGGGGAGAGGGATGTAAAATGTAAAGGGGCAACTGAAATTTTAACAACAGTGGCTGGAAAAAGTTCCTCTGAGAAGGTGACATTTGCATTGAAGACTTAAGGTGAGACAGCCCCTCATCAACATGCTCACTGGGGAGAGAATTTCCCCCAGAGGGACTGGCTACATCTGGCAAGGCTCTAGAAATAGAGAGAATGCCAGCACAGCTGAGCTGGGTGAGTCAGAGGTGAGGGTTGGGGTGTGAGATCAGAGAGATAGGGAGAAGCTGAGGCCACTGGGGGACTTTGCATTTTTCCCTGGTTGAGATGAGAAGCTCTTGGAGGAACTGGAGCTGTGGAGCCCCATGATCTGATGCGTGCTTTCACAGGATCACTTGGGCTGCTGTATGTAGAATAAACAGAAAGGTGGGGAAGTAGATTCAGGTAGTCTGGTTGGGAGGCAACCACAATGAAGTTCTCAGACCAGCAGAGAGTGTTCAAATTTTTTTGCTTTAACAAAAGGATTTTCATTCAGAAAT